>NC_142868.1:158596500-158898750 GCF_051225735.1 Oryctolagus cuniculus | reverse complement strand
AGTCAGTGGGGACCACTGATTTATCCCTCTGACAAAACCCCTCAGTAGTGAGCAGGCCACAGCAACCTCCACTCAGTTTGTTAAGATGATGCTTTTTTCCTGCTGGTTGCTGGGCTCCTTGGTGGAAGAAGAGGGGAAAGCAATATGCTCTTCCTTCACAAGGTAAGATGGACACCCTGCCCTTCACCCGAACTTAAGGGTGGACTCAAAGTCAGTAGGGACTGCAAGGTTCTCCCTCAAACAATATCAGAAGTGATGCATGGGCTACAGGTTCCTCTCCCTGCTCTGAGAATAAGGTGTCCTCACCAGCTGCTATGTGTTTGTACACTACCCACTGCTCCAGATATTCTCTCCTCTTTCTGTAGACCCTGTACTGCAAACATCGCTCCCACTGTCCCTTGGGAATGGGATTTCTTCCTCTTCTTTAGATATATTCCCATGGTCAAAATCAGCACATCAGGCCAGCGTTGTGGCATAGCAGGAAAAGCCACCACCTGTGGTGCCAATATTCCATATGGGTACCAGTTCAAGTCATGGATGCTCCACTTCTGATCTATCTACCTGCTGCTGTGCTTGGGACAGCAGTGTAAGAAGGCCCCTGCACCTATGTGGGTGACCTGAAAGAAGCTCTTGGGCTTGGATTGGCCCAGCACTGGCCACTGCAGACATTTGGGGAGTGAACCAGTGGGTGAAGATTCTCTCTCCCTCCCTCTCCCTCTCTCTCTCTGCCTCTGCTTCTCTGTAACTCTGCCTTTAATAAATATATACATCTTTTAAAAAAATTCGTATATCATTATTCTCTAAAACTGAATATTTCATTTATATATATGCACATTTTGTTTATCCATTCATCTGATGCTAGACACCTTGATTGATTCCATATTTTGGCTGTTGTGGACAATGCTGCTCTAAACATGGTGGTGCAGCTATTACTTTGATGCAATGTGTTCACATCTTTTGGGTCTGTATCCAGTTAGTGGAAATGCTGGCTCACATGGCAAGTCTCTTTCCAGTTTTTCAGGCCATGTTTTCTGAATGTATTGAAATTTCACAATGTCGTCCACGAATATGTACAATCGTTGCCAATGAAAAAATTTTAAAAGAACTGTATAAATTGTTCTTCTATTTTCTTTTATTTTATTTGAAGTTTCCATTATATCCAAATATTATTATTTTCCAAAACTAAAATAATGATGAATAAATTTTTAAAAGCTGAAGACTGACAGAAAAAAAAAAAAGAAAATAAAACTAGTCCATTATATTATCATAATTAAAAATAATCTTTATAAAAAAAAATTCGTATATCTTTTCCCTATACAACTGTCTTGGATCCTTAGTGGACACACTTAATCAGTTTAAGTAGTCCTTTATAGGTTAGCTAGAAATTTTTAACATATGCAGATGTTGAAATATATAAAATATTTTATGTATCCTTAATACAGTTATTTGATTTTCCTTTTAATGTTGATATGGTAAATACCCTAAAAGATTTTCTAGTGCTATGATAGTCTTTTAGTCTGGTGATAAATCCAATTATATCAAATATAATTTCATTTGCTAAAACTGTTGATTGTGATTTGGTGTTGCTCCATTGTTGCGGGAAGTGACCCATTGAGACCAGCATTGCAGGTTGGAATTTACCAGAGCAATCAGATAGAATGAGCATGTATGTTTCGTTGTCCAGTCTTGATCTTACTTTGCCTGTCAACCTCATTTTATGCGTTCAGCCATTCATGTTTTCTTCAGACATGTCTGATAACTCCACAGTCATCATTGTTCTTTCCTTCTTAGCTTTGTAACTCTAATTGTGTGTTGGCCCAAAAGTTGGTACTTGGATTTCTCCCATTTTCTATTTACATTCACCATATTGATGATCTCACCCAATTTTATGGCTTAAAAAACAAAACAAAGCAAAACACCTCTCAATGGGAAACTGTGAAATGTGTATCTGTAGACAGTTCAACTTCTCTGAACTTGACTCACATCCAACTTTTTATGTGGTGTTTTCAGAATGTCTGAGTGACATTTAAAGACTGACCTGTTTAAAACAGAGTTTCTACTCCTGTTATAGCCTCCTCTTTTAGAAAATGGTGTTGCCATCTTTCTAATTGTTCAGACCAAAAATCTTTGAAGTCTTGCTTGACTTTAACAACCTGCATCTAACCTGATAGCAAATCTCACTGTCTCCACTTCACAAATAATAGACTCATAATCCAGCCATGTTTTATTATTTCACTGAAATCACCAAGTTTGAAGCCATTCTGATATTTCACTTAGTTTTCATTACAATCCCATTACTTGTCTCCATGCATGTGTTTTGCCCTTCACTCTATCCAGATAATAAAAATTAAAGTGGTATTACTAAAATACAAATTAGATTAATTCCTCTCTCAATATCGTCCTTTTTCACTCTTATAAAAGCTGATGTTTCTTATAAAAATTTTGAGGTGTTACTCCATCATGCATCCTTATCTCTCAGATCTTATCTCCTCCAACTTTTCCCAGGCTCATCCTGCTCTAGGTTCCCACCATATGGTCCAGCTTGGTGGAACAATCTAGGCACACATCAACCTCAGGTGTTTTAATTTCCTGTCCCATTTTCCTGCAATACTTATTAACTAACAGTTACTAAATTTTCCCTCCCACCATCTCCATATGGTCTATCAAACGTTTCTCAGTGAGGTTTACCAGGGCTTACCTCTCTGAAATTGATAACCCTTCTCTTTCCCATCCTATTTCATCTCACATTTCCATTTTTTTCTTCATTTAAAAAAAAGTGTTTTTTTTTTTTTCACTTGGGAAAGAAGTGTAAGTGGAGACTGAAACTCAAGTGATCTCAGGGGATCTAGAACTAAGGACAAGGCTGATCCTTGTCTATTTGCCTCTACTGGGGTGAGGGCTGTTTCTTCTGATCAACCATATATGCCTCTTCCTGAATCCTTGTGCAGGTGGCCCTGTTCTGCACACTCCTGAGGCTTCCTTAAGCTGCCTATCTGGTGATGCTGTGGCTGAATGCATCCCTACCTGAGTCTTGTGTATTTTGCAGATACAGTACCTGCTTACCTCATTAGGCTCATGTTCTCACTTTTTTTCTGACTAGAGAAGAATAAACTTGTTTTCTTGTGAGCATGGATTTTAAAAGATCCCTACACTGGTGGAAAATACATTGTGGCACAATATTTCTTGATATGTTTTCCTGGAAACTTACTGCTATCACTCAAGAGAAGAGCAAGGCAAATAACCTTGTCTGTGATCACAAGCTCATGGAGGCTAGATCAGACTGTTTAAAGTTTTCACTCAGTTCTGTCTTTTGGACTCTTAGATAACATTAATCACTGCTCTGGTCACTTCTAACAACCCAACAAAGTTCCTGCGACTGCACAAGGCATCCCTGTGTGGCTCACCGTGGAGTGTGATAGGGCACCTAGAGTTAAGCCATGACCCTTTTTTATTATTTGAAAGAGAGAGTTGCAGAGAGAGGTCGAGACAGAGAGTTCTTCCATCCGCTGGTTCACTCCCCAGGTGGCCGCAACAGCCGTAGCTACGCCGATCCGAAGCAACAAGCCAGGAGCTTCTTCCAGGTCTCCCACACGGGTGCAGGGGCCCAAGGATTTGGGCCATCTTCTAATGCTTTCCCAGACCATAGCAGAGAGCTGGATCGGAAGAGACTAGAACCGGCGCCCATATGGGATGCCAGCACTTCAGGCCAGGGCTTTAACCCACTCTGCCACAGTGCCAGCCCCAAGCCATGACCCTTATAATTCTTGTTGATGTAAAAGCTTGCTAGATTATAATGTCATAGCAACCAACACTGTGGGAGACCCACCACGTGGGTTGTTTTCTCCATTGGGAGCTAAGTTGCTTATTTTGTGGCAACTTGTATGTGTGTGGTTAAGCCCCTGTGTCATTCATCTAAATATAAAGCCCAGCAGGGAATGTATAATGAGCATCAAAAGACTGTCACAAAACTCATATTTCATTGCTTCATAGTATCTTCTGAAATTAATCTTTTTAAAGCCTCTTAGAACTTACTGTTGGAAGCTATCATATAGGCATGGATTTTTTAAAAATTTTGGTTGAAGAACACCACTGGAACTTAGTAAGCATCCTATCATATTTGTCTAGAGTTTAATTTCTTGAGATGAATGGAGTAGAGGCCTGGGGCCAATACTGAACCAATACTGTGATGGTTGATTTGGCCATTGATCACAGCAAGAAAAGTAGCCAATACATCAGAAAACAGGCCACGGAAGTCCCTGAATCTAAGACAAGGTAGAGAACGTACTCCTATATCTAGGATATCTGAGACCTCTCTTCAGAAGCAGAGGAAAAGCCAGAATCCTTAGAAAATCATACATAAAACTGTTGGTTAGCGTCGTCTAGTTGTTAGTACTGTATTAAGGTATTGAGCTATACTTACTGCGGTTTTAGTGTTTTACTGTGGTTCTCAAAAGATTAGCTCCAGTTTTTCCGATCAAATGTAGCAGTTTATAGCTGCAAAGGCCACAGAAAATGGCAAAAGACATAAGAGTTCCAACACATAAGGCAGATTATCATGGATGTAGAACTTGAATTTAAGGAAATGTCCTATGTCAGGGAAATTTAATTTCTGTAGCTATTTGTTAAATTTTAGTTTTTTTTTTTTTCAAGTCTATCTTACTCAATTCTTATACCTCCTCCTATTTCTATAAGCATTTGGAAATACTTAATTTTAGCATATATATAATATTTCAATTACTTGAAGTTTTGATTGTGAGTGGGTTCTCCCCATTTGGCTGACTTTTATTATTGGTAGATTATTCACTCATTTATCCTATAATTTGGGAAATTTAAACTCAACCTAGAGGCGGTTATCTGTAGAAATCCTGTGTGACTTCAGTTGAAGATGTATCACTCCTGGGATAGTTTCGAATTTGTTTTTGTCAGTCACTAGACAATTCCTAGTGATCACTGAACTCATTTGAGAATTATTTTCCCAGTCTTAATTGTGTGGAACAAGGAGGTACGTAAGATTGTGTAGGAAATCAATGCCCAGCTTCAACATGGAGGGATTGTTTGCATCTCCAGAGCTACTTTTAAACTTACAGAAGAAAAACTCTCAGGATTTATTTGAGAGTTAAAGAGTCAGAGGTTCATTGAATAATCAACACTCAGATTAGTATTGTGGCAGTAGATATCCTAGCTCCTGGAGACAGAAGAATAGAGGAATTTGCTGAGTTCCCTGCCTTGTTTTATTTGTGCCTGTGCCTCTCCTTCCTCAGTTATCCAGTACCAGAATGTTTTAGTAGAAGAAATATCTGAAAACATCACATGTTTAATTTTTTCCCTTTTTTTGTAAGAAAAGTCAGTTCTTAATTATGGGAATAAAATAAAGACATAAGGCAGAGATGAGACTAATTATAGATAAAGGTGAACAAATAACTTGTGAGTCACAGAGGGAACTCATTTTTGTGTTGAGTATGGATAGTGATAAATTAGCATCTTATGAGGTATGGTAGATCTAATTAGAGTACATGGAATATTTGTATTGGTCATAGGTCAAAAGGATGAAACAGCAATGGTATTTCTTGTAGAAGATAACAAAGGGTCAAGTAAATTATTAGTAGCTCCAAAGCACGGATTATATCACCTCAGATTGATACTTGCCATACTTGAATTCTACTGTGCACCTATTCTGACCTATGAGTCCTCTGTCCAAGACACAGTCTTAACTATTCAGAGTATTATCAGCCACTGACTGCCATAGCCAATTACAAGCCAGGCTGGGAGTTGATCTTAACAAGAAAAGGTTATTACCCCATTATTGCATTTCTTCCTTATCTTCTAGCTGCCATAAGATTATCAAAAAGTTCACTTTCATTGCTCTCTTTCTCTACCTGATCAATAAGGAATTTAGGGTAAGACTGTGGAGTCCAGGTTAAATAGAACCTTGGAGTTCTATAAGCTAAACTCATCAGATGTAAAGGTTGTAGATGTTAGGTATACAGGCCCCAGTACAAGTCTGTTCCTCCATGCTCTGTGTAGTCCAGAAAAAGAATTGTTTGATGGGGCTGGGGTTGAGAGTAGGTAGGTGGAGTGTGTTAGATTGCTCTAATGGCCTCTATTTGGGGTCAGTTTTATTTTCCTGGCTATATGCTATGATCTAGTGGGGCTTTCTATCACTGAGCCTCACCAGCCATTGGGATGGACATGTGACAAAGATCAGCAATTGCCATCTTTTTCTCTATAATATCTATAGTACCTGGTTGAACTGGAGATGGAAGGGCCCTGCCTATGAGTTCATGGATTAGAAGAAATCTATTCAATTACATGGAACAATGAAACCCTTTTAATGTAACCTGCTTTTTGTTAAATTATGTTTTTATAGATTTCTGATAAGGCAGATATTCATCATTTGAAATGGGATGTTATCAGGCCCTAGGCTTCAGAACTGGTTGATTTTAGGTAGACTGTGATTGATGAGATTGCTTATATTGGGACTGAGAAAATTGAATTATTCTGTGGTCCCATAGCAGGTGGTTAAATACTTGCCTAACTGGGAATAGAAGGAACATTTCTCAACACAATAAAGGTAATTTATAACAAACCCACTGCTAGTATCCTGTTGAATGGAGGAAAGTTGGAAGCAATCCCACTGAGATCCGGAACCAGATAAGGGTGTCCACTCTCACCACTGCTTTTCAGTGTAGCCCTGGAAGTTCTAGCCAGAGCCATTAGATAAGAAAAAGAAATAAAAGGAATACAAATCAGGAAAGAGGAAGTCAAACTATCCCTGTTTGCAGATGACCTGATCCTATACATAGGGGACCCAAAAGACTCCACTAAGAGACTATTGGAACTCATAGAAGAGTTTGAAAAGGTATCAGGACACAAAATCAACACAAAAAAATCAACAGCCTTTGTATATGCAGACAACACCACAGCTGAGAAAGAGATTCTAAGATCAATCCCATTTATAATAGCTACCAAAAAAATCAAATACCTTAAAGTAAATTTAACCAAGCATATCAAATTCTGTACAATGAGAATTACAAAGCATTAAAGAAAGAAATAGAAGAAGAGACAAAAAAAATGGAAACAACTTCCATGTTCATGGATTGGAAGAATCAACATCATCAAAATGTGCATACTACCAAAGGAATTTTTTTTATTTGACAGGTAGAGTTACAGACAGTGAAAGAGAGACACAGAGAGAAAGGTCTTCCTTCCGTGGGTTCACCCTCTAAATGGCTGTTACAGCAGGAACTATGCCGATCCAAAGCCAGGAGCCAGGTGCTCCTTCCTGGTCTCCCATGCGGGTGCAGGGGCCCAAGCACTTGGGCCATCCTCTACTGACCTCCCAGGCCACAGCGGAGAGCTGGACTGGAAAAGGAGCAACTGGGACTAGAACTCAGCACTCATATGGGATGCCGGTGCCGCAGGTGGAGGATTAACCAAGTGAGCCATGGCGCCAGCCCCCCAAAAGCAATTTACATATTCAATGCAATACCAATCAAAATATCAAAGATACTCTTCTTAAATATAGAAAAATGATGTTGAAATTCATACAGGAACACGAGAGACCCTGAATAGTTAAAGCAATCTTATAAATCAAAAAATCAAATCCAGAGGCATCAAATACCAGTTTTCAAAATGTACTACAGTACACCTGATACTGGTACAAAAACAGATGGATAGACCAACGGAACAGAATAGAAACATCCAAAATCAACCCAAGTATCTACAACCAACTTATCTTTGACCAAGGAGCTGAAATCAGTTCCTGGAGCAAGGACAGTCTCTTCATCAAATGGTGCTCGGAAAACTGGATCATCACCTTCAGAAGCATGAAGTAAGACTTTTACCTGGAGAAAATTGTGTTGGTACCATAAATCTTTTTCATCCATCACCAGCATTATTCCTGGTCCTGTTTAAGCTGCACCTCTTGCATGAAGATTTCTGCATCTACTACAGGAGATTCATTCATTTCCACATGACTTCATTCTACAAATGTTTATTTAGGACTTACTGTGTCCCAGAAATTGGGCAACACGCCAGATGTCTCTACTGAATCTACATCTAAGACATTATTTGTTAATTATTCAGCTTACTTACTGATGATTCTATTTTAAAACGTAACTGAGAACCCTAAATCTATGGTAACACTTAAGGAAATGCAGGCTATATGGTATGTACATAGGATCCAATACCACTTAGCAACACCACTTGAATGTCTACAATGCAAAGTTACCATGATTTTGCCCTTGAGGGGGTTCAAAGATACCTGAGAACATTCAGAATGTGATCATGGTGAATCCCCAGGTTTTCCCAACAGCTGAGTTTCCCTTCAAAGGGCTTGTGTTTTCATTCTCTTCTAAAATCAAATCAGGCCAAAGGAAACAATGATGTATTCTGAACTTCTGGGCAAATGCCAAAGCTTCAAAATCATCTTGTGAATAGGATGATGCCTTTTTACCATTTAATAAAGTTTCTTATGGGATTGGTATTCAAATCTTTCTACTCCATATTTCTTTTCTGTGCTTATAAAATAAAATCACCATGGATGAACTCCAATCATAATATGAATTTGTAAATTTATTATTTGACTTATTCATTTATTCATGAAACATTTATTAAACCCATGCTATGTAGCAAGTTGTATGCCAGGTGAAACCAGAGGCTGAGGGTGAAGAAACTTGAATTACAGATCCTGCTTTACAACCGAGTGACTATATGATCCTGAGTGAATTATGAAAATGCTCCAAATACCAATTTTTTGGTAGAATGGATATTATAATATGTACCTCACAATTACAAGGATCAGGAGCATAAGTGAAATAGGTGCAAAATGATGTAAATAAATGGTCAAATAAATAGATGGAAAAGAAAAGATGAGAGATATCCAAGCAATAAAGGTACAAGGAATTAGAAAAAAATGACTATCAGATTGTTGCCACAAACATCCACAGTTAAGTGCTAAAACCGGTGGGTAAAACTTCAACTGGGGTATTTATATAGCCTCAAAGTATGTCCTTCCAAATATTTATTATGTAGGGTATTTTTTTTAAATTGACAGATAAAAATTATTATTTATGCACATGGTGTGCTGCTTCAATACAGGTACACATGTGTAATGTTTAAATCAGAGTAAACTTATCTATCAACTCAAAGTTTTTTATTTCTTTGCAGTGAAAACATTCAAAATCCTTTTTTTCATTATTGTTGAAATATACTGTACATTATCATGATTTATGGTTCCCTTACTATGCAGTCAGACACCAGAAATTGTAGAGAGATAGCTGTAACATGTCTGCAAATTCTGAGATTTCTCCTTCCAAGATGTGGGGCTTCATTGCCCACACTTTGAATTTTGGGTGGGCTCAAACTTCTCTTAATAAAGAAAATGGGGAGCAAAAAAAAAATCACATTTCAGAGGAGAAACCTGGCAGCCACCTTGTTAACCAAGATATCAGAGTTAATATCACCAGTAATAAGTCGCATGGATACCATACACCTCCTTATATTTTGCATGTGAGTTCTATGAGCTATCTTTGTGGCTTTTCTATACATCTAAAATATTGTCAAAGTGAAAACAAAATTTCAGATGCATCTCAAAGTTGTTTAAAGAGCTTATTCAATAATATTTGAAAATGCCTAGAAGAATATCAAGTATTATACTTAGATAAAAACATGTGGGGAAACAAATAATAGCGAGTAGGGGTGGTTGCAGGGAAAGGTAAACGATGAGGGAGAAGATTTTTGGTGAAATTCTCCAAGAGTTCAAAATCACCAGCTAACTCCTGCTTCTTAGACTGTCAGGGCTGCATTCCAGGTCTGCGCAGGTGGCAAGTGCCCCCTCAGTGTTGGTGAATGCATGAATGAATTAAAGAATGAATCCTCTTCTGAACTGGTCACTAGCTGAGGCGGGATTGGAATGTGCTGATGAAAGTGAGCAGAGATTAAACTCCCCAAAGCGTGCTTAGGATGTGGAAGAATCATCTTGTAGTCTGATGGGTAGCCTGGGGATGAAAAAAAATAATTATCAACAGCAGAGGGAGTCGGTGAGGGAGATGTCTTGGGAGAATCTGGATTGAAAGCAGCCTGGAGAGAAAAGTGCAGGTCAAGTGCACAATTTGAGGTAAATGAGTGGCTCTCAGGCCATTAGGGCTGCTCCCACCCAGGGCTCAGGGCCTATGAATCTTTCCCAAGGATGCTCTACCTTGCCTTGGAGAGCCCACAGCCTGGCTACCTGGATATCAAAGCCCTTTGAGCACAACCAGTGGGACCTGGGCTCAAGTGCATGACACCCTGCATCCCAACAGTTAGTACTGTGGACTTCAGCCCTCAAATTCAGGTTCCAGCTTCTGAATGGAAGTGTTTCTCCAAACCATCTGGGGCAAGAGTTAGAAGGACATTTCACTTGCCTTCGTGCAGTTGTCGAAGTTGTCCAGGTCACAAGGTTGTTTTAGAGGTGGGACGGGTAGTTGAGCAAAGCAAGACAAAGAGCAGACAGAAGTCAAAGCAGAGTCCTATGTCTGAGACTGAATTCCAAGGGACCTTGTAAACTGTGTTTTCTAGTTCATGACTGTTTGCCAGGGCCGGAAAGCGTGTTTGGTAGGTCACTGGCTGAGCATTTCTCAGTGACAGAGCCTCTGCCACCAATAGAGCCCCTAGCAAAGCCATGAGGGGCTTCGGCACCATCATCTGAGGCCCCACAGAGTGCTGCAGCACCAATGTCTTTCTCTCCATTAGACAACACAGAAGGATTAGTTGTTACTTTGCCTTCTTCAGATCGACTTGACTTCTGGTCTTCCCAGACTGATGAGCTCTATCTTAGGGGTCAAGGCCAGCTTCCAGGCCAGGGCCCTTACTGTTGGTTGCTGTTTTCAGCAGAAAGTTACTTTTCCCCAGAGTTGGTAGCTCAGCTATTTCATGTCATAATAGGGTGGAAAAGCACCAGGCGGGCTGTCAGACCTGATGCAAATGATATTTTATGAGAACTGGCTTAAATTGGCTGAAGCTGTTTTTAGACGGATGAGTTAAAAAGTATGTAGGGCATCGTTCTGACTTGCAGGAACACAGTTCTCAAGAATTGGATTTTTCATCATATACTCTGGGAGAGGTCTGTAGGTGGGCATAGGCTACTGGGAAAAAGCAGATGAGGACTTGCTAATGGGGGGATATGTAAATCAGGTGCAGGTTGCCCTGGGTTAATTGGAAGGGAAGTATGAGCTAAGTGAGGAGAAAGGAAAAGCCTTATTGGAATGACTACACTTGCATGCCCTGGAGACACAAGCCTTTGTGCTTTATTCTCCCCAGGCTGCTTGAAGAGTAGCAGGAACTCTGCCCCAAGACCCAACAGGCAGGGCTCCTTTAGCTCAGCAGGATTCCTTTTGCTCTCAGTTTCAGCAGAAACTGAAGACAAAAGTGGTATTTTGACTTTTGATGGAGGGAGCAGTAGCCAGTGACTGGGGAAGGTTAGCTTTCTGAGGCCTGGGAAGACTAGTTCCCTTGAGATTAGGCAAACGGGAACCTCAAAATTGTACTCGGGAACTTTGGAGTTTGTGATGGACGCAATCAGGGCTGCGCAAATGCCTGCCTTCTCCGTTCTACCCGCATTGTCCTGGCTCTGGCACAGTCCAGGTGTAAAGCAAATGTGCCTTCTCGGGTATTGAGCTTGCCATCCCTGGAGACATAATGCTGAACAAAGTTGAGCTGCTTGTTAAGACTATGGGACTAGATTCTTTGACTCAATATAGAGCTGATGCTGGAAATGTGTGTGAGAATGGGTACTGTGTGAATGTCTGTAAAATCTCCCTCCTCCTCCTCCTCCTCACACTGAATACAAGATTTCCCTCTTTCCCCCACTGAAGGATTCTGTGTTGCTCTATTCAGAATCTTCACTTCTCCCTGAATTCTTGTTGTGTTAGCAAGATGAAGAATTGGGTGGGGCAGGGAAAGGGAGTTTTGGGGAGGCTCAAAGTAGTATTAAGGAGAGGCCCGAAAGCTGGTGCAATATGTAAAGTTCATACTAAAGAGGGAAGCTTTTATTGAACAATTTTAAGAAGTGTTGCTGTTGGTTAAAGTCCTTTTCATTATGGTAGGGGTTAGAGAAAAATAAGGATGGGAGAAGTACTAATTTTATATTATGTTGGTGATTGGATTATCTTCTTCTGACTGCAAAACCATTCTGGTGCCAAGTCATGTGTATCATAGCATAATAAAAAATGTATTAATTTTAACTACTCAACCAATCCATATGTATCTTTGAATGTCTACTCTGGGCTTTCTAGAACAGAGGACAGAACATAAATTTTGTTTGGAATCTATTTGGAAAGATAAAAAAATGGAAGCAAAATAAGTAAGTGGTGTTCAGAGAAAGGTTAATCACACGAGAAGTTTAGTAGCTTCTTTTTCTTACACTAGCTACTCTCTTCTCAGACTTTGCAATGTCTCCAAATGCAGAAGTTCTGGCCTTCATATGTTATTTCAATGCTCTTATTTGCCTCATTTACATTATTCTGTATCATCCTTGCATATCTCAGTTCTCATTGCCTAACTTTGCTTAGATTTTAAGTGTCATTTGAGAACTCTCCCCCACCCCCAAATGTCTCCTGTGTTTGGTCTTCCCTACCTATGCCTCAGGATACAGTGCAAGACTCTGATGATGAGTGAAATTTTCCAGGTTCCCAAGTCCAACATGGTCATTTTGTGTTCACTGTACCCCTCCTAAAAGTGCACATGATTTTGGAAACTCTTTGTACCACTCTACAATTTTTGTTTCGTAAAATTAAAACTATCCAGAAATGAAATTTGTCTTTTAAAAGAGAACCTAATACATGCCCCAAAAAAGTGCTCATAATTTTATACAGTTTAGTAATTAAATTCTAGTAAAAGGAATTAAGATGGTCGGAGAGACTTGAACAGACCCTATCTAGCTATGGAAGCCTCATGCCACATGTACTATGTACAAGCCACATTTGTTGCGAGTGCCCTCTGAGATAATCCTGCATCCTTATTTTTATAAATCAGACTCAGAGAGTTCAGACATTTGCCTAAGGTCACGCAGAAATAGAGAGGGTATCCAACACAGATCTGCTGAACCCCAAACGTGTGTGTTTCCTTTCCTTTTACTTTCTACCATGCTCCTCAAAGCAGAGATTTTTTCCCCATTTTTTATGGATCAAGACTTATCCCATGTTTGGCAAAAGTATATGGTCAGTCACAATTTTCTGCTTCATTGATAGCCAAGTCTTCCATAGGAAGTCGCTGTGAACCTTTGATTCTTTTTTTTTTCTATGAACAGTTTCCAATCAATAGAAAAATCATGATGAAATTAAAAAGAACTTTGTGCATTATGGTTCTCTAGAGAAAGATGTGAGAATTTGGCACTTTGAACCAGCTTTTATTATTTTAACTTTATTCAGTTAAAAGTTACTCGCAAGGTATAAAGGACACTTTATCTTATATAGTTAGTGACTGAATTCTGCATGCTGATTGACAAGCATGAAAATGGGGCTGAGGGGCTGTTATGGCCCAAACTGAATGAAGACAGATTTTTCTCTGCCATGTCACAAACTTACAGATGCTGACAGCTACCCCTCTGGGTGATGCGTGGACAGCAATGACCTGAGTCTCAGATCAAGGGCTTCCCTGTCTTCCAGTGTCATTTGTTTTTCTCTCTTTCAGATCTTAGTGAGCATGACCATTTTTTCTCTTGAGGGCTTCAAGAGGTGACATTCCTGTCAATAGGAATGCTTTTGTCCAGGGTATACCTACTTTATAAGAAGGCTTTATGATGGCCTGCACCGCGGCTCACTAGGCTAATCCTCTGCCTGCAGCGCTGGCACCCCGGGTTCCAGTCCTGGTTGGGGCGCTGGATTCTGTTCTGGTTACTCCTCTTCCAGTTCAGTTCTCTGCTGTGGCCCAGGAAGGCAGTGGAGGATGGCCCAAGTACATAGGCCCTGCACCCACATGGGAGACCAGGAGGAAGCACCTGGCTCCTGGCTTCAGATCGGCCATTTTGGGGGTGAACCACCGGAAGGAAGACCTTTCTCTCTGTCTCTCTCTCTCACTGTGTAACTCTGCCTGTCAAAAGAAGGCGGCTTTATGAGGCATAGGCCTTTACTCCTTCAGAGTGAGAATGCCTGGGGCATAGCCGGTGAAGTTGCTGCCTGCAATGCTGGCATCCCATACATCCCATATGGGTGCCAGTTTGTGTCCTGGCTGCTGCACTTCTGATACAGCTCTCTGCTAATGCCCTGGGAAGGCAGTGGAAGATTGCACAGGGGCTCAAGCCCCTACCACCCACTTGGGAGACCCAGATGAAGCTCCTGGTTTCAGCCTGCTCCAGCCCTGGCCATTGTGGCCATCTGGGGAGTGAACCAGTAGATGAAGATATTCTCTCTCTCTCTCTCTCTTTGACTTTGAAGTAAATAAATACTAAAAAGAAAAAAGGGAATGAGAATACTTCATGATTTGTGGTGGTATGGGAGACTAGTAGGAAGGCTATTTGGGGCTGAGCACCTACAGATCTTAGGGAAGGAAAAGAGGGATTCTATTCTATTTTTTAGTTAAGTCTTGCATAGTATCGCTTGGGTACTGTGCCTTGAAAATGTACCCTAATTTGTAATAAGATGGTAGTGGCTGTGACATGGGAGAGGTAAGAACAAAAAGTCCAAATTTAGGGCTGTTCACCACAAGGCCAAAGTCCTTTTGGGTCATCAGCTGCCCTCCTTTGTCCTATTTGTAGACCTCACTCTCTGTGGCTCTGGCCTCTGTCAGTTGCCTCATTAGCATCAACAGTTGATTACCAGCAGCCACACATGCACCTGACTTCTGCCCAGCATTTCCTTATTCTCATGTTTTCTCTGGCGAATACTGGTAGGTGGTTTATCATGGAAAGGTAATCCACACATCCAGAAGTGACCCTCAGGCATTCAATACACTAACAGGGCAGGCTTCATTCAGTTTCACCTGTCACTACCTATCTTTTTCACCTAATGGTGTAACAGTCTATTTGCCAGACAATTGCAGTTGGGACTGTGGTTTTGAATAATGTCACTGACAGATGGGGTTATTCAGCCTCTGGGGATGGCATCTCCTGATGGTTCTCATAACACCCTCATGTTCCTTCCCTTTATTGCCAAACTGCTTTCCCATTCATCTGAACCATCAACTTTCCCAATCACCTATATTTTAAAATAGCAACCATTGTCTTTCTGTTGTCCCCTGAGGACAGAAATGCAAAAAGCAAATTTTCTGTTCCCACAGCATGGAGATGCTGTGGGAGGTGTTAACCAGACCACATCTTGATCTAAAATGAAGTTCAAGAATTTGTGCTCATTAGACAGGGGGAAGTTTGATAGCCAGCGTGCATTGGAGTACCTCTGCCTTTGGTATCTGTCACAAGTCTCTTGGTTCTACTACAGTGTTTCCCATTCTGCCTTGCTTGGGTCCTGAGGGGCCCCAGAGCAGCTTGAAACTACTTCTCCCTAAAGAGTTTACCTTCTAATGGGTCCATTCAAGAATATGTGTGGGCTCCCCGTTCTATGCAGCACATTAAATTAATAAGGTGTGGGCTAAGAAGGATCATAATATAGTAAGATTAATCTATACAAAGCACAATACATTGCCCTGTGCAATAATCACACAGGATGTCTAATAAGTGCCCAGAGGCAAGAACTGCCTAGGCTGTCTTGCACATATGCCCAAATTTTAGTGTGTAATGCTAAGCTTACTTTGCTTTTAATTTTTTCTCCTACCCCCAATTTACTCCTCCTTTTGTCTTCCTCAAACAGTGTCAATCAAAGCAGTAGAACTAAAGTATCCTTCTTCTCCTCCCCTCTCCTTTATCTTCACCTTCTAACCAGATGTTCTCAGTTCCATGTGATCAATGTCTCCAAATATAACCCCCTCCTTTTCTGCATTGCCCCCTTCTTCTTTTTCAAGTGCATTGTATTTTCTTCTGCAGTTTGTGTTTTTACAATGATTTCTAAATGATTGATCTGTATAATTGCTTCTTCATCTAATTCATCCTCTACATGGTGCGAACATTACAATTCTTATTTCATTGGGTGTTTTAGTTCTTTCAATGATCATACAAAAGTGTTCAAATAAGTAAGCATGGCATAGGAGGACTTATACCAACAGTTAGTAGCATTTTTCTGTAAAAAAAAAAAATTCAGGCACAGCAACAAGAGTGAACCTTAATGTAAACTGTGGACCTAGGGTTATGATAATGATGTGTCAATGTAGGCTCATTCATTTGAATAATTGTACCACTCTGGTGGGTGATACTGAAAATGTGAGAGGCTGTGCATGCATAGAGGCAAGAGTTACATGGGAAATTCCTGTACCTTCTCAAATTTGGCTGTGAGCTCAAAACTCTAAAATGTAAATTTTGTCTGTAATTAACACACAATTATTCTTAGGTGTTTAAATTTTAATGGAAAAGTGATCCCTGTTAAATATAAGAGTGGGAATAAGCGAGGGAGGAGATGTACAATTTGGGACATGCTCGATTGGATTTGCCCCAAATGGTGGAGTTAGAAACATGCCAGGGGATTCCAATACAATCCCATCAAGGTTGCATGTATCAATGCCACCTCACTAGTCCAAGGGATCAATTTCAGTTCACAATTGATCACACTGATAGGTCTAAGAGTCAAAGGGATCACACAAACAAGACCAGTGTCTGTTAATACTAACTGATAGAATAAAAAAGAGAGAGAATGATGCAACATGGGAAGCGGGATACACAGCAGACTCATAGAATGGCAGTTGTCCTAAACAGCACTCTGGCCTCAGAATCAGCCCTTAAGGCATTTGGATCTGGCTGAAGAGCCCATGAGAGTATTTTAGGCATGGAAAGCCAAGACACTCTGGGGAAAAAAAAAAAAGACCTAAATGAAAGATCTCTGCGAGTGAGATCCCAGTGGAAAGAACAGGGCCATCAAAGAAGGAGGTACCTTTCTCTGAAGGGAGGGGAGAACTTCCACTTTGACTATGACCTTGTCTAAATAATATTGAAGTTGGCGAACTCAAAAGGCTTCCATAGCCTTGGCAACTCATGAGTAGAGCCTAGGGAGATTACTGACACCAAAAAGAAGGGTGTCAAATTGTTAAGTCAACAACAGGAGTCACTGTGTACTTACTTCTCATGTAGGATCTGTCCTTAATGTGTTGTCCAATGTGAAATAATACTATAACTAGTATTGAAACAGTATTTTACACTTTGTGGTTCTGTGTGGGTGCAAACTGATGAAATCTTAGTATATACTAAATCGATCTTCTGTATATAAAGATAATTGAAAATGAATCTTGATGTGAATGGAATGGGAGAGGGAGTGGGAGATGGGAGGGGTGTGAGTTGGAGGGAATTTATGGGGGGGGGGAAGCCATTATAATCCATAAACTGTACTTTGGAAATTTATATTTACTAAATGAAAGTTTAAAAAAATGAAAAAAAGAAAATTAAAAACATGAATTACAAACTAAAAAAAAAAGTCAGTAAATATTTTAAGCTTTGTGGGCCATAGAGTCTCTGTTACTGCTATTCAATTTTGCCTTTATAGTACAAAAGCAGCCATAGATAATACAGAAACAAATGGGCATGATTGTGTTCCAATAAAATCTTACTTATGGGCACTGATATTTGACTTTCATTGAATTTGCATTTGTCACTATTACTCTTCTTTGGATTTTTAAATCAAGTTAAATATATAAACGTTTATAATTTTGTTATATTTATATAAAAGTTCAATAACATCAAGATAAATATATAAATATACTTATACATATAAATTCTTAGTTCCTAGCCCCTGTGAGATGAGTGGCAGGCCAGATTTGGTCTATAGGTAAACCGGTGGTCTACACAGCCTGAACCCTCTTGGCTTCCCAGATGCCTAATTACTCCTACTCTATTTTCTTCCCCATCCTTTGTTTCTGCCACAAGAAACTGTTTGTTTGTTCTTGGACTTGCCATATATTTTCCTACTCTGATAGCATGACTCTTAACCCTGGCTGTACTTGGGAAAGACTGTTCAATCCTGAATTTGGGAACCCTTTCATATCCTTGAAACCAACTCATAGGACTCTTATACTTCCTGTTCCAAAAAACCATGTCCCTGTGAACATCCTAGTATCACCTTCCAAATCATCAAGAACAGTGATGGGTCTGAGATTTGGCCCTAGTTGAATTCACCCATGACTAGAGCTTTGTAAACTCCAGTTTTGACCTGGCTGTTATGAAAGCTTGCTGCGACTTGCAGCCAGTATCCCCGGATCATTTTGAAGCATGTTTCAGGAGTACCTTTTCCTTCCCCTTGCTTACTCCTGCATGGTCACTAACACACAGGTGCTATCATTAATAGTTCAAACTCACTGGTGTTGTGGGGTTCCAGGTGATATCTTGCCACCTCATTTTGTAGTTGGAGCTGTTGGCAAGTTTTTAGTTTCTGATGATCTGTTTCTAAGGAAGAGATCTGAGGAGGTTTAACAACTCCAGTGCTGTTGGAGCCCTCTGCCCAGATCTTGCACTTACTTCTTTCACCTCTCTGGTCTGGCCCATGGTGACCATCCATTATTTTCCATTGTCTGCAATTTGCACTGAACCACAGTGCCTTTCTTGGGACATAACTTGTTTTCTTTGGTTTAATTTTCTAGTTTTTTTTTTTAAATTTAAGGTAAAAAAAAAGTCATGTATTTCCTATATACAGATTTAGGAACATAGGGATTCCTCCCACCCTACGTTCCCTCCCGCCCGCGCTCCCACCCGTCTTCCTCCTTCCTCTCTCATTTCCTCTCAGTTTTTACAATGATATACTCTGAGTTTACTTTACATTCATGAGATTAACCCTACACTAAGTAAAGAGTTCAACCCAGGCACCTTTCCTCGAATGTAGGCATTTTTAGAGTGCTATAATATATCATAAAGGACAACATCTTAATTCACTGGATTTTAACATCATGTGTAATTATCCATTTTGTACTTAAACATCCTCTTTTAGAAATGAATTAAGTAATTTCCTATGCCATTTCACTACCTTTCAATGAAGGCTAAAGTGTAGTCTAATAGCAATGACAGAAAAACATTGTCAAATTATACTCTTTGGTTTATATGAATGTCTATAGCTATTTGTACAGTTAATGAATGACCAAATCACCTTTGAAAGGCAGTTAATACTGAGAAATATCATGGGTTTTCTGGCTTTTTATATTGTTCTTGAAGCCTTATACACAGAAGCAGGCAGACTCTCAAGCCTCATTGATTTCTTGAAGATGAAAGTACTGCATATTTTTATCATAAAGGTCCTTTTTTAAAAATACAAGCTGCTACAATAGTCTGTTTTTATGTTGTAAATGCTCTGTGAAAACAGGCTGAGTCCAGGGTCAGGTTATTCTTTCCTAACTGGACGATGCTTATGAGAAATAGGACCCATACAGATGTTATATTACTTTTGCATGATGCCACATACTTAGTAGAGAAAAACTATGAATTCATGTGTCACAATTTCTGGTGGTCCAGAGTCTGGGTGGGCATGGCTGGATTCTTTGCTGAGGACTAAGAAGGCCAATCTCCAGGTGTTTGCAGACCTGCGTTTCTCGTTCGCATCTGTAAGGGAGAATCAATCTGTTTCCAGTTCATTCAGGTTGTTGCCTGCATTCAGCTTCTTGAAGTTGTAGAGCTGAGGTCCTTGAGCCCTTGATGGTTTTGGCTGAGGATGCCAACTGCTGCTAGAAGTTGCCCGAATTCCTTTTCATGCTCTCTAAGGGGCCCCAAATAGGGCAGGTGGAGTGCATCTCCTGCTTCTGTCTGTATGCCCTCCCCTTACTCTACTTCTCTCTTGCTTTCAGCCAGAGAAAGTTCTCTGCTTCTGTGAGTAGATCTGACCACCCAGGTAATCCTGCAAAATCTGTTTTGTTTTTACTTTTTTTAAAAAAAAAAAAAAGATTTACTGAGTAGAAAAATCAGAGTTACAAAGAGAGAGGAGGAGGCAGAAAGAGGGATAGATCTTCCATCCACTGGTTCACTCCCCCAAAAGCTGCAATGGCCAGGGCTTGGCAAGACCAAAGCCAGAAGCCAGGAACTTCATCTGGGTTTCCCACATGAATGGCAGGAGCCGAAGCACTTGGGCCACCTTCTGTTGCTTTTCACAGGCCGTTATCAGGGAACTGGATCAGAAGTGGAGCAGCCAGGACACAAACTGGCACCCATAAGGGATGCTGGTGTCACAAGCAGTGGATTCACAAGCTATGTTACAACACTAGCCCTAAAATCTCTCTGTTCTAATGTTAGTCACCTTAATTGTGTTTTCAAAGTTTTCCAAACCCTGTATTATCTTAAGATTCTAAGGATTAAGATGTGGGTATCTTTGGAATACTAGTCTGCCTAGCATGACAATTGTAACTGGAGCTGGCATGTGTCACCGCAATGAAGACCCCATTTGGGATGCCTGTGTCCCATATTAAAGTGCCCAGGATCTAGTCCGTACTTCTTTTCTGATCCAGCTTCCTGGTAATGCACTTCCTAAAAGGCTTCAGGTGATGGCTCAAGTACTTGGGTCTCTGCCATCCAAATGGGAGACCTGGATGGAGTTCCTGTCTCCTGGCTTTAGCCTGGCCCAGCCCCAGCTGTTGAAGGCATTTGGTGGGTGAATCAACAGATGGAAATCCGTCTCTCTCTCCCTCTCTCTCTCTCTGTCTCCGTGTGTGTGTGTGTGTGTGTGTTTCTGCCATTCAAATAAGTAAAAAATTAAAACAACTTTCAAAACTTATTAAAATTATTTTTTTATTTCTTGATCGCTTAAAACTTATTAGATAAGACTAATTAAATGATAATATGTGAGTAACTTTATCAAGGAGCAAGGATCTTCAAATTACCTCCTGCATCAGCCACATGAGCACTCCGTCCCAGATTCTGCCTGATACAGGGGGGAGAATTAAAATGCGTAACCAATTTCAAGGGTTACTTTATAGCAGCCATTGTTGGGCAATGTTTCTTATAAAGGCCAGGGACAGAAATAAAGTTTCCCTTCACAATGTTTTGCCTCTGTGTCATCATAAACCTGGAGGGAATGAGAGAATCCTCTGGTATATGACAGACATTGGTTGTCCTTAACATAGGGATTAAACGTAATAGATGACATTGTACCTATAGTATTCACTAGCCTTGTTGATGACCCTTTCATGTATTTTGTCATATCTGACATTGACAACAACTCTGTAAGTTGGATATTATTTCCACTAGTATGCAAATATGGAGGCACTAAAGAAGTTCAGTAATATGCCCCACACTTACAAGTAGGAGAGCTAAGAATATTCTTTAAAAAAAAATTTATGTATCTATCTGAGAGGGCACATGCCTAGGAGAGAGCATCTGCTGGTTTACCTCCCAAATGACTGCAGTAGCAGTGACTTGTACCTGGTCAAAGCTGGCACCTGCAGCCTCCCAGGGTGAACATTAGCAGCAAGCTACAAGTGTGCAAGTGAAGCTGAGACTTGAACATAGGCATTGTGATACCAGATGAGGGTATCTGAGTGGACATCCCAGCTGGCACTTTAACTGCTAGAACAAATGCCCACAGCCAATATTTTAAAAATCAGAAGCAAATCCAGTGGTTTAGGGGCAAAGATAGCACTTATTAAAGTTACATGTGAAAACATTTGAAAGCTACTATAAGAGTTGTCATCAAGTGGTCTAGTGGTCTTCCAATGCCACCCCTATTTTCAGCTCTTAAAGCAACTGCTTCCAGTTATTGGCTACCTCCATTCACTCCATCTAACATGCTTGTACCATTATTTCTTGATTTTTCAGTTTTAGCATTTGTGTATTTCTTCCTCCCTAGGGAATATGAGTATTTAACTATCATCTGCCTCACCTCACTTCTGATAAAGCAACACTGCCATTTTTCTATTTTGTCATTTTGGTCTTCTTTTGGGACAATTCTCTCAATGTTTTTTTTTCCAAAAAATTCTATTGAAATTTTTAAATGCATGCTATGATAGTTTAATTTTTAAGACTTAGCTTTTCTCCTCTAAATGTTCTTTTTTGCATAGTAATTTGGTCTCCCCTTCTCTGAAGATATTGATATATTTGTGCTTTATTATTTTTTCCTTAGGTTGGTTTTATGTTTGTTTTGGTTTCTGCTTTTCAATTTGAGCTTTTTCCTCATTTTCTGCTGGATTTTGGCTCTTTGAACATATCTAAGAAAATGGAAGCTCTATTCACGTGCACTGGTTAATTATGGGCTTCCCTGCAAAGCGTTAATATGGGACTTACCATTGTGATACGTTTAGGCCTTTCCTTTGGAACTGGCCAGATTGCCAAGAGCAGCACTTTGCAGGCTTCCTTCTGGGAGGATAAGCCTTTCTAAAGGCATTGTGAGGACTGGGTCAGGAAAGGAAGGTACATGGAGGCCTACGGGGCTATCTCGAAGTTGCATAGGCAGCCTGTCACATCTCCCTCCCTCCCCTTCATCACCACGTTCCTGCTCATCCTTCCCTGCACCTGCTGTTCCCCAGCTCTGAACCTGTGCCTTCAAGTCTGGATGAAAAGTCTTTCCTCTGCTGATAGGGAGCAGCAGTTGCGAAGTTGAAGGGGTGGTCTTGGGATCCCAGTGTCGGGTAAGCAGACTTCGAACTGGTTTGCAGCCCCATCTTTAACCCTATTCCTACAGGCGATTGGGGATGCCCCTTTGTGAGCCACCTTGGGTTCTGCTGTCCGAATCTGCTGCTACTCAGCATTCTCCTCATTAGGGTTCAACTTTCGGAGTTTGCTCTGCTGCACCGGCTTTCCAGCTGTCACAATGATGCCATTGCCTCCTTCCCTGTCATTGTCAGTTTATGACTTTTGAAAATCCCTTTGCTCTCATCTCAGTCGGGCTTGAAAGGAGCAGAGGTAAACACTTGGGCTCACTCTGCCACCTGCCATCCTCCACTGGCACCCAAGTCCATTGCTTTATTGATCCTGGTGCTTTTGTCCTTTCAGGCTCTGGGCAGTCCATACTGGCAGTTTGAATTGTTCATTCAGATGAACAAATAAGGATCAAGGGTAAGGGCAATCAGAAAAGCCCTTGCTTGCTCCAGGCCATCATGGAATGCACTGGTGTGGAGTACAGACTTTCAGATGCAAATATCAACACTTGCACTCCCTTCCCATCAATAGCCTTCAGAAGCAGCTACAAAGCTACCATTCATCCGAGTTTAGCAAAAGCTCATAGAAGTGCGAAGCTGTGGTCAAGTGTTCTCTAGGCTCTTTAAGGAAGAGGATCAGAGACATGATCTTCTAATTGTGTCTCCTCCAGAAGCAGGAAATCCAATTACCTGTACAAATCCTAGCATTAAAGCATGATAGCCAAGGCTTCGCTTCTCTGTAGTAACCATGCTGTTGAGAAGTTATCAAGGTTTCTGAAGGCAGATTAGAAATAAATCTCTTAAATAATAGGTGGTAGACTGTGTTTTAGTAGAAAATACTTAGTTCTCTGAATCTGTACTGTTTTTTTGAGCTGATCAGTCATTTGATAACTACTTGTTAAGCACTAGCTTCTGCCCAGGCAGAAAAAGAGCCTCATGGTGCTAGAATTAAAAACCTAAATGAAAGATCTCTGCGAGTGAGATCCCAGTGGAAAGAACAGGTCATCAAAGAAGGAGGTACCTTTCTCTGAAGGGAGGAGAGAACTTCCACTTTGACCATGGCCTTGTCTAAAAATGATCAGAGTCAGTGAACTCAGGGGGCTTCCATAGCTTTGGCAGCTCATGACAAGAGCCTCGGGTGATTACTGATGCCATCAACAAGAGTGTCAATTTGTTAAGTCAACAACAGGAGTCACTGTGCACTTACTCCTCATGTAGGATCTCTGTCCTTAGTGTGCTGTACATTGAGATTTAATGCTATAACTAGTACTCAAACAGTATTTTTCACTTTATGTTTCTGTGTGGGAGTAAACTGTTGAAATCTTTACTTAATGTATGCTAAACTGATCTTCTGTATATAAAGAGAATCGAAAATGAATCTTGATGTGAATGGAAGGGGAGAGGGAGTGGATAAGGGGAGGGACGTTATGGGGGGGGAAGCCATTGTAATCCATAAGCTGTACTTTGGAAATTTATATTCATGAAATAAAAGTTAAAAAAAAAAAAAAAAAGCATATGGGGGGGGGGTGCTGTGGCATAGCGGGTAAAGCTACTGCCTGCACTGTCAGCATCCCATATGGGCACCGGTTTGAGACCCGGCTGTTCCTCTTCTGACCCAGCTCTCTGATATGGCCTGGGAAAGCAATGGGAGGTGGCCCAAATCCTTGTGCCCCTGCACCCACATGGGAGACCTGGAGGGAGCTCCTGGCTCCTGGGTTAGACCAGCCCATCGCGACCATCTAGGGAGTGAACCAGCAGATAGAAGACATCTCTCTCTCTCTCTCTCTCTCTCTCTCTCTCTCTGCCTCTCCTTCTCTGTGCAACTCTGACTTTTAAATAAATAAATAAATCTTTAAAAAAAAAAGTGGGGTAGCACCTATCAGTTATTGGGACATCTTGGCCCTCGCTAAATATTTACTAAACTGAAGACATTTTCAATGCTCTGAAGTAGTGTATTCTACGGTGCAGCAACGTCCTTTAGAGAGAACACATAAAGAAAGAAGGGTAATGATAGTTTTGCAAACTAGTATAATAATTAGATAAAAATTAATTGATAACCTGAATTACTTCCCATGAATGGCTAAACTATTTGGCCAAGTTGGGAGGAGAGTAAATAATTACCTATAAAAATGGTTTGGAAAATATTCAAGGTGCTAAAGATTGTCTAGTGTAACTGGAGATGACTGAGCTGCATTTAGGAATGGACAAGGACAAGGTATATTTATGCAGTTTTTTTTCTTTTGTTTCTCAGTGAAATGGGGATATAAATCTATATCACTTTGTATAAATCTATATAAATCCCATATAAAGAATTGTATATAAATCTTTTTAAAATGAACTATTTTTATAAGATTAATTAAATTATACAGACAAAGTACTTCTACAAATATGTTGACTTTTTAAAATTGGAGTCCCTTAGTTTCATATATAATGAAATCAGTGTGTTTATCTAGTTACTAAAGGAATACAGTGGTGATTTTGTGCTTAATTTACAGAACTACTGTTCAATACTCAAAATTTTGTACCATGCATCCTTTGGTGTTAATTTCAGTCTCAAAAAAATATATGCCATCTGTCAAATGAAAATCTTTAAACTGGTTGAACTAGTGTGGCTGACACTGTTTATTAGTCCTTAGTCATATGCCCAGTGTTCTTCTGCTGCCACATTTCTCAGAATCCTTTTCAATTGATTGCAGGGGACAAACTGCCAGTGGGAGATCTTCATGGGGTATTACATAGCAGAGGGTTTTAGAAGCCCTTCTGCTTCTGCTGTACCTTTCACAGAAGAGCCAGAGGTGACAGCAGTAGGGTTGGGGCTCCTGCTCAGTGTCACTGGCAGCCAGTTCAGTCTCTTCAGCTTGCAAGGGGACATTTGCTTCTTGGTCTTTAGGTAACACCACACCTATCTTTTGTTTCCCCAGAACTTCTAAAACTTTTCTAACTGATCTCTGCTGATCATGAAATCTCCACCTTGCCAGGCTATGTGGAGTTTTTTCTGTTTGCCTCTCTAGACACTCACCGATAAAGAACATAGTTCCTTAAAAATAAAGTTGGATTTTTCTTAAATGTTTTGGTAAAGTGTCCTATAATTTCTTTATGTTGGTCTGATGATCTTGTTTCGCTGGCTCTTAGTATTATTCTGACTTAGTCTCATTTGGAAATTATTCTCATATGTATAACCATATAGTTATTATTTCTATGTAATCAAATTGTGTTCAATCTTATCCTATTTTATATTATGTAGATACAAGCACTTTATTTACTCTGCTACCATGTGAAATGTTACATTTTAAAATTTTTTGTTTAGCTACCTATTGCAGTATAACAAATTACTCCCAAACTTACACGGCCCAAAACATTTATCTGATACAAATAGACATGGTCTAGTTGGATCTCTCTGTCTTCAGGTCTCTGTCAAGACAAATGAAGGCATTGACTGGGGCTGTGATCTCATCTGCAGGCTCACTTTGTAGAGGATCTGCTTCCAGGTTCGCTCCTTTGGTCACTGGTGGGCAGCAGTCATTCATGGGCTTTGTTTCCTCGCTGGTTATTATTCAGAGAGTTCCCTCAGTTTCTTGCCACATGAGTTTCTCCACGCGAAGCTAACATAGCTGATTTCATTGTAGAAAGCAAGAGAGAAGAGAGAGGGAAACAGAGATGGGAGTAGTTCTGTATAACCCAACCTTGGAAGTGGCATCCTCTCTTTATTTCATATTGTTTGGTAGACAAAAATCACTTTGTGTGCTCCATATCGTGGGGGATAGCAGTCATACAAGCTTGTCCATAGTGGGAGCGGAGATCATCTGGAGCTGTTTCAGAAGGTGCCAACTGCATTATTTTCTTATGTCTTGTTTTCTGCTTCAATGTTCATAAAATATTAATGGAAGTTGGGATTTTATGTGGTATAGAGATAGTCTAATTATTTAGTTTCAGTGACTATACAAATAAACATGTAAACAGTAATAGTAGGTAGCCAAACAAATTAAGCTACCTCCCTTTTTTGCCCAAGAAAATAAATTTGAGGTTGGAATTAAAACATTATTAATGTTTACTTGCATAATTTATAAAATCATAAATGAGTCACCTTAGCTATCACCTTAGCACCTTCTATTACAGGTTTATCTGATAGGCTTTTTTTTTTTTTTAAGTTAAATAAGGGAACTTTAGAATCTTCAAATGCAACTCCACTCTGGGAATCATCCTCTAATGGTCACAGAAATGGAAAATGTGCCACCTGCAGACTTTCAGATAACCCGATCTACATTTCCACCGGGTGTGGAAACGTCTGCTTTAAAGGGATCTTTCAGAATTACATCATGCTTGCACTTCAGCCTCTTCCTTCGATCCTGATAAAGAGCAAAGTGCTGGTTTTGGATGGGGGCAGGTTTCCGCTGTTACAGAGGTTCACATGGCAACCCCTGGGCTATTTCTTACAAGTCCCGCCATTGCTTTTATCATTTCAAATCTCAAAAGGGCTTAAAGTGGCTTCTTTAAAACCCTCTCTATGAAAAGCTGAAATCTTTCAATAAGTTAGAATGAGATGCAGCTATATAAAGATATGGCAATATATGATTTTCCAGGTAGGAAATACATTGGCTACAGTGTACTGTATGACATTCGGGGAGAAAAGTTTTTATACAAATTAGAGAGATCAGCACAGAAGTTTTAATTAAAAAAATAGGTGCAAGTCTTTGCTTCCATGGAAGCAGAGACTGAAGCACCTGAGCAGTATAATTGAATGAGCAAAGGGCACACCAAGCAGCTGCCCTTCTGGTTTCACTGCAATGATTGATATTCTTGTGTGTTTTCTTCATTTTTTTGTGTGTGATTGATATTATATCAATTCAGGAGCCACTCCTATGAATGAATGTATTGCCCGCTTTCCAAACACAAATGTTTTTGAAAAGGAGCACAGACAAGTAAGTAATTTTCAGGACCAAGTATCTTTGGGTCTATCAAACTCTTTCTGTAGGATTGTTCTTGAAAAATGGCAGGAGGTTAAGGGCACGAAGCTGATTACCTTCCCCAGGCAGTGGAGAGTGGGGATCACAGGACAGTAGGTCTTTAGGAGGGCAGGTTGAGCGCTAGAGGGAAATGAGAATCCCCTGCAAGCCGGACATTTACCTGTGTGTCAGATCCTAAGTAAAGTCTTATGGATACACTTTAAGTCCAATTTCCACATGTCTGTTGTATGGCTGGACATGGCGAGGCTGGGGTTTGGGTTCAGCTCTGTGTGATTCCAAAGACAACGCTCTTCTAACCACGTCTTCTCAGAATAGTTCTGAAAGTAAAGATGGAGAGCCACAGAAATGGAGTTGGCTACTTATTAAGTTTGAAGTGAGAATGAGGGAGACCTACCACTCCAGAAGTGAAATGTTTCTTACTATCTTTAGAGAGTAAAAAAAAAAAAAAAAATGGTTACTCACATTTGGGTCCAACTTCCTCTTTCCCAAAGAAAATTGTTTGATTGTGTTAGAATTTCTGTCCTACATGCTCCAGGCCACTTGGCATAGATGGCTCAGGGAAAGGAGGAACCACATTTTCTTATCCTTCCTATAAATGTCAGATTGAGCTACATCCTTAGAGACAAAAACAAACAATAATTGATGTTCATATTAATAACCTTGAGACATCAAGAAAATGTCAAATTGTATTTTTTGGCTTATATTTAATGAAGTAAAATATGCATCCTATATTTCACAAAGATTTTTACTGTGTTTATTTCTCTAAGCATTGGTGCCTAAATCCATTAATGTCAACTCATGCTTTGACATGTTGCTGGATTAAAAAAAAAATTCCAAGAGATGTTTGGCATGATTCTTGCCATCAAAGATTGCTACTTTTGTTTATTCAACAAATATTTATCAAGTACCTATTTGATGTGGGGTAGAAGTCAGGAGGTTAGAGATAGAGCAGTGAAAAAGAGTCATGTGGGATTAAAAAAAAAGGGGCTAGATGTAGTATACACATTCCTAGTACTACAGGAATGCAGGGCGATGGGAAATCAGGGGTCAACACAGTGTTTGGAGAAGTTTGTATTTGGCCCCAAAGAGGATGCTTTTAATTTCCTGAAGGGGTTGAAATTGACTTTCAAAAACTCATTCTCTAAAATTATGGTCTTGTGCTCACATCCTTCTGCCCAGGTTTATCAGCTTGCTACCGTCCAATCTTCCATCCTCTCCCCTCTTCTATTCTATCATCCATGCATCTACATTTCTATTCATTCATTCAATAAATAATTGAGTGCTGACTTTATACAGGCCAATAGGTTATTGAAGCTATGAAATGATGAACCTATGTATGATGAACCAAAGGGTAGAACCTCTTGGTAAGGTTGACATGCTACAAAATGCTATAAAAGGAAAATATCACAGTTGTGTGACAGATACCTATTGGAAGACCTCTCTTAGGAGCTGGCTTTGTCCTTCTAATCTGACACATGAAAGGGGAAGCTAAATGAAGAACTGAAAGAACATTCAGGCTCAGCTTTTGACCTTCATAGGGACTGGAGGGGAAAATGAGATTGGCATCGTTAAGAATGGAAACAAGTGCATGGTGGTGGATGCATTGGAGTGAGGGTGGCAGTCATAGCAAGTTGGAAAGCTAGACAGCCCAGACCACCAGAACCTTGGAAGCCATGGTAAAGGGCTTGAGTTTTATTCTAATTGCAAAATAAGTGACTGAGAAGAACACGGGAAGTGGTCCTCATTTCTGTTTGCAAATACACAACTTACATTTACAGATATTCTGGCTACTATATGGTGAATGAATTGGAAAGGGAAGAGAGTGAGGAAAAATTATTTCAAGCCTTCAGCTATAAACTGGGGGAGACATCATAAACTTTTTTTTTTTTTGACAGAGTAGAGAGAGAGAGAGAGAGAAAGATCTTCCTTCCGTTTGTTCACTCCCCAAATGGCTGGAGCTGTGCTGATCCGAAGCCATGAGCCAGGTGCTTCCTCCTGGTCTCCAAGGTGGGTGCAGGGGCCCAAGCACTTGGGCCATCCTCCACTGCCTTCCTGGGCCACAGCAGAGAACTGGATTGGAAGAGGAGCAACCGGGACTAGAACCCAGCACCCATATGGGATGCTGGCGCCACAGGCGGAGGATTAACCAAGTGAGCCACGGCGCCAGCCCTGCATCGTGAACTTTTCACTTGGCATAAGTAACAGATCATAGATTAGTCTGTAACGCTAACTTGCATTCCAATTGTCGGAAGCACTTAACTCTTCTTTTAGCTTAGAGATATTCAATCAACAGAATGATTGCCAGGACTTTTCTATGGGGATCCCCCTGGCTCAATAAACATTCAGAGCCAAGTTTAACCCACATTGGGGTCTTTCTTCTGTGAATAGCTTTTCCTCTCCTCCTCTTCCTTCTCTTTATTGTTTTTTTTACTGTTATTTTTCTAGTCCTTCTTGATTCCTCCAGGCAATATTTGTTATCTCTTGCCATATATACCACCACACATTCCATGTCAAACAAGGACCTTCTCATAGTCTCAGTCATCCCACTCAAATAAAAAAGTAGGTACCGTTCACAGTATGTACTAAGTACATGTGGTACATTCTCAGTATGTACACAGTAAGTACACAGCAAGAGAAGTGTTTCTTAAATGATCAAGGAGGTTGTAGTACATTCATCATTTAACAGCATGTATGTGGCAATAACTAAGTGATGAGAGTTTTGATTGCTAGTAGAAGGGTTAGTGATTTTGTGAACTGAAAGGTCAGAGAAGGCAGTTGCTACAGGCAGGAGCGCTGACCTTGAATTGGCAGGATCTGATCAGGGGCCTGTGAGTGGAGCAGTGAATTGTACTCTCCCTTAAAGGCATGCATCCAGGGTGGGAGAGAAGAATGGATGTCAGGACACAGCCTCCCTAGATGTCCTTGGCTTGGGCTGTCGTTACTGAACATTGAAGCCTGTGTGACTTACACAACAGAACTCGGTATTGTGACAGTTCTTTAGGATGGAAGTCCAGATCAGGCTGACAGGATAGGCTCTCTTCCTGGCTTGTTGATGTCTACCCTATTGCTGTGTCCTCCTAGGACAGACAGTGAGCAAGCTCTTAGTGTCTCTCCTTGTGAGGGCGAGAACCCCATCCTGACAGCCTCACCCTCATGACCTTTTGTCAACCTAATTATCTCTTGTGGGTCCCAGTTCCAGCTACCAACATATTGAGGATTAGGATTTCAATACAAAGTAGTTAGGGGACATAATTTGGTTTATAAAAAGCTGCATCAGTATGAAAATGCATTTAAATTATATGAAATATAAATTTAATTAGAAAATTGCATATTTATGTCTCTCTCTCCCATGAGACCAGGCTCTGGAAATGCAATGGCTGAGTCCTTTGCTGATTATTTTATGTTTAGGTGTTCAAATGATAGGTTCTCAGCACTTATCTGCATAATGGATTTGTTTAAATTTCAAATATAATATCAAGTTGTATCAAAATCCATTTTGTATATTATATATTTCTGCAGTCATATTTTAACTCTTTACTTGTATTGGAATATGGGTATCCCATTGCTAAGAAACTTTAAAAACATTTGATCTATAGAATCACCCAGCAGTGCCTCTTTATAAACTCTATCATTTGCATTAGGAGCAAACTAACAGGAATTTATAACGTTACATAAAACTCTCCCTGACTTAGAGGATGACTCCTGTTGTAAAAATTCACTTCCAGGAAATCGTAGCCAGGAATTCAGGGCTCCCTCCATGCTGCCTTCAAGGGACGCCTAGTGTTTTCCCCTCTTCTCCTTCTGTGTGCTGGCTCCACCACAGAGTGCCAGTTCACCTGTTATGAAAACATGCCCCACAGCTTTGTGTTTGCTGTCAGTTGCATTCTGTGCCAAGCTGTCCCCAAGCTTCACACGCATAATTCTATTTAATTCTCACAATGATCCTATGAGGTGGGTATTGTTACACAATTTTTATTTGAAGAAACTGAGACTCAGAGAGGTGAAGCTCCTCACCTGAGATGGTGATACAGCTACTAAATGGCAAGCCCAAGTTTTCACCCCAAAGCCTGCATTCCCCAGAGCAGTATCTATGATTCTGACAGGAACCCAAGTCTACTTAAATCTTCAAGCCTCAACTTGGAATGCATTTCTTCTCACAGCCTTAGACAGATATTCTGATTTAGTAAATCATCCATTCTAATGATAATTACAGGTACGTAAATAAATAGAATTAAACAAATACCATATGTAAATTGGGTAGCTGTATTAGTATCCTATTGCTGGTGTTAACTATCACATAGTGGCTTAAAAGAACACAAATTTATTATATTACGGTTATGGAAGTTGGCAGGGATGCATTCCTTTTGGAGATTCTGGGAGAGAACCTGTTCTCTTGACAATTATAGCTTTTAGACACCACCTGCCTCCTTTGATTTACAGTCCTCCATCTTCAATGTCATCAGAGCATCTTCTAATCTTTCCGCTACTGACCCTCATACTTTTCTCTTAAACAAAACTTTGTGATTGCTTGGGCCCACCCTGGATAGTCCAGGATAATCTCCCGATTTAAAAATGCTTGATGGGGCTGGCACTGTGGCTCACTTGTTTAATCCTCCGCCTGTGGCCCCAGCATCCCACATGGGTGCCAGGTTCTAGTTCCAGATGCTCCTCTTCCAGTCCAGCTCTCTGCTGTGGCCCGGGAGTGCAGTGGAGGATGGCCCAAGTGCTTGGGCCCTGCACCCCATGGGAGACCAGAAGGAAGCACCTGGCTCCTGGCTTCGGATTGGCAGAGCGCCAGCCGTTGTGGCCTTTTGGGGGGTGAACCAGCAGATGGAAGACCCCTCTCTCACTCACTCACTCACTGTCTGTAACTCTGCCTGTCCAAAAAAAAAAAAAAAATGCTTGATCACATTTATGAAGTCCCTTTTGTCATATAATGTAACGTTTTCATGTTCTGGGGATTGGGATGGAGACATCTTTGGAGGCTTCATTATTCAGCCTACCACAGTGGTGATGGTATGTAGCACTTTCCAGTATTAAGGGCTAAGAGATGGAGTTGAGGCCTAATTATTTTGATTCATATTATGAGTATTTTTATTTTAAGAAACACAGAGAATGTGAACAAGGAAAATAATCCAAAGGAAAAATCAAATGGTGAGATTTTAGGTACTTCCCCCTGCAGCATTTTTCTTTTCACATATCAATAAATGAATAATTTCTTATTACATCAACTGAGGAAAACTATCCAGAAAGATTTCTTGGTAATTCCTTAGTAGAGATGAAAATGTAGTGACTAGAGCCGGCGCCACGGCTCACTAGGCCAATCCTCCACCTAGCGGCGCCAGCACACCGGGTTCTAGTCCCGGTCAGGGTGCTGGATTCTGTCCCGGTTGCCCTTCTTCCAGGCCAGCTCTCTGCTGTAGCCAGGGAGTGCAGTGGAGGATGGCCCAAGTGCTTGGGCCCTGCACCCCATGGGAGACCAGGATAAGTACCTGGCTCCTGCCATCTGATCGGTGCGGTGTGCTGGCCGCAGTGCGCTGGCCGCGGTGGCCATTGGAGGGTAAACGAACGGCAAAGGAAGACCTTTCTCTCTGCCTCTCTCTCTCTCTCTGTCCACTCTGCCTGTCAAAAAAAAAAAAAAAAAAAAAAAAAAGAAAAAAAAGAAAAAAAAGAAAAAAAAAGAAAATGTAGTGACTAAACATTCTCTTTGTAAAGCTCTTTAATCCCATTGGCCTGTAATCAGTGGAGACATGACCAGATAGCAAGACTGGATCTGCCCAGAGCCCTTCTAGCTGAAATGAGCACACCTGTGTATAGTGTTATAAAGAGACAGCATCTAAATGACTGACTGTCTTGTCCGTTTTTGCTGCAAACATGTTGAACTCCTGGAACTAGGCATTTGCTTGCTGGACTCTCAGTCCAGCATCTCCTTCTGTTCTGACTCACTGACATTGTGGAATGGAGGGGAAAGAGATGTCATCGAGGAGAGAGCAAAGCAGATTTCAGAGGGGATGGTGGCTTGTGAGTGGAATTAGTAGAACAGATTTTCTCCTTTTCTATTTCCCTTCTAAATAAGGTCCCACCTTCTGTTATCTCCTCTTGGTCCCTTTTTCATCTTCTAGACAATGTTGGAGTGCATGGTGATGGTCTTAGGCAATGAGTTGGTGGGACAGAAAGGGCTAGAGTTGATGGAGGAACACAAACAATGATTTTTCTCTTATCTCGAGTCCTATTTGTATGGCCTACATGACTTAGAAGGGAAATGGTGAGGGGGGAAATACAGAGTTGGTACGGCCATGGAAAGCTTTTCAGGCTGTTGTGCAGGATGTATCACAGTATCCAATTTCCTTGGATAATTTTTTTGAAAGTTGGACTCTGAAAATGAAATGGAAGTTACTGTTCTCTCAGTTCAGTAGCAGCACAGGCAAAATGCAGAATGTTGAATGTTTTGAAGCTATACTGACAAGCAAAAACCAAAACATTTAGATGGAATTCTAGCATCTTGCAAATAGAAATGCAAACAGTAAGAGAAATACATGGACAAACATTTGAAGGGTAACCCAAAGGAAGTAAGTATCTTTACTGAGAAAGTTTTAAAATAGTGAATTTCAAGAACAGGAAGTATTCTCAAGTTGAGTATCTATCTGAGTATTGCATTTGGTGTCTGCATTTCATCTACTGGATCAGACCACACTTCCTGAGGAGTGTTTTCTTAACAAGGTATTTGCTGCATGTTAATGCTTTCTACTTTGGAAGAAAGTTTCGGTTGCAGCACAAGATTTGCGTCAGCTGGTACAACCTCTCTTTTCCATATTTACCCTTGCTCATCTATACTGACATATCAGGGCTAACATGTTCCCCAGGCCAAGGGAATTTGCATTTCAAAGGAATCTGGAGTGAATGATACTTTCTACCAAATTAATGCAGAACTGCAGGTAACAGTGGAGAGTACATTTAAGAGAGTTTTCACCTGCAAATAACTACCACATCTTATATGCTGGTCTTTCACACTCCTTTAGCACCAAAAGGCACTTAAATGTTCATTTCTCATTTCTTTCAATGTAATATCCAAGTCTTTTTTTTCCAATGCCTCAGTCTCTGGAATACATACAAGTCTATTAACAATTGACTTGGGAATGGGCTAGCAAATGTGGAACAGCTATCATTTTGCAGTGCTAGGGCCAGGGCTGAATCCACAGCTTAATGACCTGTAAGCAGCTGGAACATCTGGAGAAACATCAGAAGTGTAAAGGAAACAATTTGTCATGGCCAGGTCTCAGACTAATTCAAATACAAACAAAATCAAACTGATGATAAATTCTCTTTGGCTCATGCTCTTGTGTTGGAACCGACACATCCCTGCCAGGACAACCAGTGTGGCTGAAAGGAGCAAGTTAAAACAGCAATTAGATGGCACTAATATGGCTCCAATATAATCTCTCCCCTGGTTTTAAGTCTCTGCCTGCCAGGGTTCTTGGCCACCAGCCCAGAGCTTAATTGCATTTTGCAAGTGGCCATAGTGCACTTGCCACCATAGCTCCCCAACTCATTTCAAACACAATCCTTGGTTCTAATTCTGTAAAAATGGAATTGAAATACCTCTGACAGAAAAATAAGAATGCCAGCTAGTTAAAAGATTGGTTCAAGTAAGGGAATTGTTAATCCTGAGGGAGAAAAAAAAATGAGTAAATGAGTAAAATCATAGCCTTGAATTCTATAATTTTTTTTAAAGACATGTTTATTTCAAAGGTAGAGGAAGAGAAGAGACACAGAGAAACAGAGGGAGAGAGAGACGGAGAAATTGCACCTGCTTGTTTACTCCCCAAATATCTGTACTGACTGGGCTGGGACAGAGTTGAAGCCATGAGCCTGAAACTCCATCCAGGTCTCCCACACAAAGTGCAGGGGCTCAGTGCTTGGGCCATCTTTGGCTGCCTCTTCAGGTATAATAGCAGGGAGCTGGACCTGAAGTAGAGTATCTGGAACTCAAATGGCCTCTGATATGGATGCTGGTGTCACAAGTGATGGCTTAACCTGCTGTGCAGACAATAGGGCACAAAATGTGAGACAATAAGCATTGCTATTGCTTAATGTCTATATGTCTTCTTCTTAGGTAGACTTTGTTTTCAGTAATTTAAATTTTTTTTGACTTTATGGAAATTACAGACAATGAGTCACAGTTGAGAGGGCCCTGGTCTCATTCTGGAGACGACTGGATCTAAATTGTTTTAGTGTCAGCTTCTCCTATGCTTGTTACTAAGTATATGAACTTTGAAAAGTTCCTTGAAAATTTCATATCTCCATTTTTTTAATCAACAATTGAATTAGCATGAAAAAAACCTCTAGATCTTTGCTGCGTCTTTGAAACAAAAATAAATTCCAGATGGTCTGAAACTTTAAATAACAGAAACCTGAGTGCGCTAGAAGAAATTATTATTTTATTTTGTAAAAGAAAACTGCCTAGGCATATCCCCTAAACAAAGCTCATAGATTTGATAAAATAAAAATTTTATATTTGGCAAGGGAAGTAAACAGACACAATTGGTATTTCCACAGTCTCAAAAAGCCTTTATTATAAAGAGATTGATATCTTTAATATTAATACATATTTCTTAAAATATATAAGGTAGAGGTAAGGGATTAATTTCCTTAATATTTAAAGAACAGTTACATGTCAGTTAGAGGTGACAACCCCAATGGAAAAAAATTAAAAGAAAGACGATAAGAAATAGTATTTATTGCTACTAGTGATCAAATAAATGCTAATTCAGTTAATAATAAAAACCATATTTTGGGTTTGAGATTATCTTAAAAAATTCAGTTTAATAAGCACATAGGGAAAAAATAATCCCATATACTGAAATTTTAAAAAGTGGTTAAATTTTGGATTCCAAGTTGGCTGAGAAGTGCTCAACATTCACCTTATCCTCCAAAGAGAAGAACTCAACCCATATCAAATAGTTGCATTTCAAGGTGGGAGTCCAAGAGGAAACACTGGGAGTTAACACGGAGACACAGGAACCCTGTAAAATGCAGAGACCTGACATGGCAGCAAAGAAACAGGATTACGTCTTTACTTTACACTGATAACTTGGAATATAAAATGGATTGAATTCTTCAAATGAAAGATACAGATGAACTTAATAGATTAAAAAAAAACCAACAATTTTCTGTCTATAAGGAATTCACTTCATCAGTAAAGATACACACACAGATTAAAAATGAAAGGATAGAAAAAGATATTCCAAGCTAACAGCAAAAGTGAGCAGGAATAGTAGTATTCAATTTAGAAAAAAGGGACTTCAAGACAAAAATGAAAGAGAGAGACCAGATTGTCATTTCATAATGACCAAGGGCTGGATTCCATGAAGATATAATTGTTGTGTTTGCACCTAAAGCTGCAGTATCTGTTTTGTAAAATAAATTATTATATCTAAAGGGAGAGAGAGGCTTCACTACAGTAATAGTGGGGAACTTCCATATTACATTCATTCATGGATGGAGCATTCAGACAAAACATCAACCAATAAATTTAGTGTTAAATTCTATACACCAAATGGATCTAACAGATGTTTACGGAACATTGTATTCAATAGTTCCAAAATGTATGTTTTGTCTACCAGTACATGGGGATACTCTCCACAATAGACCATCTATTAGTTAGTCTCAACAAATTAAAAAAAATCAAAATCATACCACGTACCATTTTTGACCATGACGGAATAAAACTAGAAATCAGCAACAAAAGATACTTTAGGATTTATGCAGATACAAGGACCTGAACAGCATGCTGCTGAAAGAACAGTGGGTCAAAGAAGAAAACTTTCTTGAAACAAATGACAATGGAAACAACATACAAAAACTTATGGGTTATTGAATAAGCAACGTTAAGAGGGAAATTTATGGTAATAAGTATCTACATAAAAAAAGATTCAAATAGATCATGTAAACAACGTATCTCATGGGCTGAGAAAAGCAAGAATGAACCAAACCCAAAATTAGTAGAAGGAAAGAAATAAAAAAGACCAAACTTGAAATAAATGATAACTACTAGACTGTGATATAAAAATCAATGATTTATTTTGTGAAAATTAAACAAAATCCATAAATCTTCAGCTAGACCAACCAAGGGGAAAAGAAAGAAGACTCAAATCAGATATAAAAGGAGATTTTGCAACTGATATCACAGAAATATAAAGGATCATTAAAGACTATTATGAACAGCTAAGGTCAAAAAATTGGAAAGCCTAAATGAAATAGACACTTTCCTAGACAGATATAACATACCAAAATTAATCCTTGAAGACTCAGAGAATCTTAACATGTCATAATTAGTTATGAGATTGAATCATCACTCAAAAGTATACCAATAAAAAAAGCTTGGGATCCAGATGGTCTCACTGCTGAATTCTACCAAACTTATTAAAAACAAACAAACAAACAAACAAACAAAAAAAACTAACACCAATTCTTCTCAAATAATTTCAAGAAAATTGAAAGTGAGAGAAGTCTCCCAAATTCATTCTACAAGGCCAGAATTACCCGGATACCAAAACAAAACAAGGGCACAACAACAAAAAAAAGAAGACAAGAAAATTGTGCACCAATATCTCTGATAAACACAGATGTAAAATTCTCAAGAAAATGTCAGGAAATCAAATCTAACAGAATATCAAAAAGATCACTCTCCAGGATCAAGGAAAATTTATCCTAGTCATGCTAGGATTTTTCAGTATACTCAAATCAATAAGTATAACACATCATTGTGGCAAAGCAGGTAAAACTGCTGCTTGTAATGCAGGCATCTTGTATGGGTGTCAGTTCATGTCCTGACTGCTCCATTTCTGATCCAGCTCCCTGCAAATGGCCTAGGAAAAGCAGAGGAAGATAGCCCACGTGCTTAGGCCCCTGCCACCCGCACGGAAGAACTGGATGAAGCTCTTGGCTCAGTCCTGGCCTTTGTGGTCCCTTGGGGAGTGAACAATAGATGGAAGGTCTCTCTTCCTCTCTCTCTCTCTTTGTGACTTTGACTTTCAAATAAATGAATCTTTTAAAAAATACATCACATGAACAGAATCAGGGATTAAAATCATGTAATCATCTCAATAAATGCAGATAGTATTCAATAAAAATATCCATTCATGATAATTTAGTGTTTTTAAGGATTTATTACTCGAGAGGCAGACTGACAGTGGCAGATGCAGAGAGAGATATTTCATGTGCCACTTCACTCCCCCGATGACTGTAGTGTCTGGGGCTGGTCTAGACCTAAGCCAGGGACCTGGAGCTCCATCCTGATCTCCCATGTGGTAGCAGGGGCCCAAGTTTTGGGCCATCCTCCTCTGCTTTCCGTGGTGCATTAGCAGAGAGCTAGATAAGAAATGGGGCAGTTGGGGCTCAAACCAGCACTCTGATATAGGGATGGTGGCCTGCAGGAGGTGGTTTAATCTGTTGTGCCACAATGCAGGCCTCTGAATAAATTTTAGAATGAACATATTTCAAAATACTAAAAGCTATATTTAAAAAGAACCCACATGTGCACTATATTTAATGGGGAAAAGTGAAAAAGCATTTCCCCTATGAGCTGGAATGAGATAAAAATGTCTACTCTCAACATTCTTATTTGACATAGTACTGGAAGTCTTAGCCAAAGCAATTAGGGAAGAGAGAAATATAAGGCATACAAATAGGGAAGGAGGAAGTCATATTACCCTTGTTTATAGACAATGATGACTCTCTCTCTATAAAAACCTGTATTTTACAGCAAGGCTATTAGAACATGTACATAAATTCAATAAAATAGTAAGAAACAAAATCAACATGCAAAAAACCAATAACTTTCTGAGAAAGAAAAAGCTGCTACATTCACAATAGTTTAAAAAAAAAAAAAACTAGGAATAAATTTAACCAAGGATGTGAAAGACCTTTAAAGCAAGAATTACAAAACACTCTTGAAAAAAGTTAAAGAAAACTCACACACACACACACACACACACACACACGGAACACTTCCTCTGTCCATATGTTGGGATAATTAATATTGTTAAAATCCATACTACCCAAAGTGATCTACAGATTCCCCACAATCCCTCACAAAATACTGATGATATTGTCCACAGAGCTAGGAAAAAAAATCCTAAAATTTTTATGGCAACACAAAAGACTGTGAATAGCCTAAGCAATCGAGCAAAAAGAAGAAAGTTTGAGGTGTCACAGTACCTATTTGCGAGGCATACTATGCAGATGTACTAACCACAACAGCATGGTAGTGGCGTACAAAACAGATACATAGGCCAAGGAAACAGATTAGAGGTCCCAGAATTCAACCCACACATCTACTAGTTCTTGACAAAGGAACTGAAAACATACATTGGAGAAAGAACAGCCTTTTTGAGAAATGGTGCTGAAAAAATTGGATCTCCATTATGTAGATGACTGAAACTTGACTTCTTACTCCTATGCCACCTCACTCAATACAAAAATAGGTCAAAGACCTAAATGTAAGAGATGGAAGTATGAAACCACAGGGGATTCATAGGAAAACATAGGGGAAACATTTTAAGACATCAACATAAGCAATGAGGCAATGATTTTTGGGTTACAACCCCAAAGGCACAGACAACAGAAGCTAACAAGGACAAAAGGGAATGTATCCAACTTCAAAGCCTCTGGACAGCAAAGAAACTATCAACATAATGTAGAGACAACCTTCAGAATGGGAGAAAATACTTGCAAATTATGCATCCAACAAAGAATTGATGTCCAGAACATATGAGGAACTTCAAAAACAAACAAAAAGCCAATTAATTAATCTGAAAATTTTCTAAATTGATATATCTCAAGAAGAAATAAAAATGACCAGTGAAAAAATGTTAAATATCTTTGGCCAGTAGGAAAACAAATACCAAAACTTAAATAAAATATCATCTCATCCTAATTAAAATGACTCATCACAAAGACGAAAAATAACATGCTGATGGGGCTGTGGAGAAAAGAGAAACTTTATACACTGTTGGTAGAAATATAAATTATGACAGCCATTATATAAAACAGTATGGAGATTCTTCAAAACTAAAATTAGGTAAATCATGTTTCATCTGTCCCACTTCTGGAATATATCCCATTAAAAAGAAATCACCAATGTCAAAAGCATACCTGAATTTCTGTGTTTATTTTAGCAGTGTTAACAGTAGTCAAGATATGGAATCAATGTGGGTGACAACTGATGAGTAAATGAATAAAGAAAATAAGCTATATATTCATAGTGGGATATTATTCAGTCATAAAAAGAACAAAATCTTGACACTTACAGCACAATGTATGGAACTGGAGAACATTTTATGATGTGAAATAAGCCAGGCACAGAAAGAGAAATATCACATGTTCTCTCTCATATGTGGAAGCTAGAAAAAGTCATTACAAATGTAGAATAGTGATTACTAGATGCTGGATGGATTGGGATGCCAAAATACAATTTAATAGGACTAAATTATGGTTTCCCATTGCTCAGAACAGTGGTTAGAGATCACAATAACATTATACTCTTATAGTTCATTAAAACTAGAGGAGAAGAACTCAGACTCCAAACATAAAGAAATCTTGAGGAAGTGGAATTGCAAATTACCTATTTGATCAGTACATGCTGTATACATGTGTTGAAGTATCATACTGTGTCTCAGAAAAGCATACAAGGAGAACTATTAATCAAATTTTTAAAATGGTAACATTTTATTGAATACATACCATATGCCAGATCTAAGTTTACATTTTATGTATATTTTTGCATTTAATTTTCAAAACATTCCAATTAAATAAATTCTATTTTACCTATATTTTAGATGCTGAATCTAAGATCCGCAGGGATGCAGGAAACTTGCCCAGAAACTTCAACCAGAGGTAGGTAAGCTGTAATTTGGATCCAGCATGTACTTTGGATGCCATAATCTTACTTTTCTTCATTCTTAGCTATATCTATTTAAGGGACATATAAATTGATAATGCTGTTCTCAGAGACAATTTAGCAAAAATCAATTTAATTGTAAAAAAAAAAGCCTCGTAGGCTTTTACGTATGAATTCCTCTTTTAAGAACATACTAATATGAGAAACATGCAGGATTACATGTACAGAGATATTATACTGTGGACCATAGTGAGAAACAATTCAAATCTCAAGGAATATACGAGTAACAGGGTGAGACACTTATCTGCTGTGTAAGACACATGATGTCTTTTTAGTGATGATTTGCTTGGCCATTGTATTGGTGGGCTATTAGAAATTTCAGAGGAATTTTAAATGGATTGCAAGTCACATTTAACTCATTTCTTTGGCTTCTGCTGTAATGGCTGTGCTTCAGGTCACCTGATTCTTGTAATGATAACCTTTGTCTTCTAAGTATGAAATCTGCAGGGTGACTTCTCTGGACCACCCGTGCAAAGACACTACATTATTCAAACCACTGATCCCTTTTTTCTGTACTCTCTACTCCTCAGGTCCGACGTGCAATTAGTGGCCACCTATATTAGATTTATCTTCATAATTTTCTCACATATGTCCCTCTCCTTTTTGTTATTAGCCCAGCCTCCTTCTGTCTCTCTTTGAGAAAGGCACCACTCATCTCTCTACACCTTCACACTTTATGCGGGAGAGCACCTTCACATCTTTCAGTTAACAGCTGGATTCCAACCAAAGCAAATCAGATCATTCCCCTTACTGCCCTTTTAATGTCACCCCAGTTCCTATGAAGAGCAAAAACCTCATCCTGACATTCGCAACTAGAAGTGCTGACATTTCTCATCTTTCACTCTCTATTGTATATGTTTCACAGTGTAGCCATGAAAGCCATTGTAATGCTTTCTAAATAATGTTCTGTCCCCTCCTGGGTGTTGGGCAGGCCACGTGGCCAGTTCTGGTTAATTAGCTGGTAACAGACATGATGTGTGTCACTTCTGTGCCAGACCATAGAAGACCAGATGGGGGTTTTCCATGCTGCTTTTACTCCCCCCACCCCCCCCGAAAGAACAAGGAGAGTGGCACATTTCAGACCATTCCACAAAGTGGTGGGATCTGAGACCCTATTGACCTGTGACGAATGCATGCTGTGAGCAAGAAGCAAACCTTTGATGTGCTAGGATGTTGTTATGTTGAGCCACAGGGACTTGGAAGTGAATTTGTTACAACACATGATCTAGCTTCTCTAATCTAATAAATCAACAGGAGTTGGTGAACTCACCAATTCCCGTACCACTTTGTGCCTTCCCATACTCTTCCCTCTGCTTTTGTGTATCTCTCCATTGGGAGCACTCTTCTCTGAACGATCAATTCCTGCGCCTCACCCCTCCACATCACTCAACTTACTGACAGCTTTCTCATCCTTCCAGAAGAGCCCTAATGCTAACCCTGTCTACTTCCTTCTCTTTACCCAATCACATGCACCTTTTTCTGCCTTTTAATTGTAAGGGAGCTGGTAGTTACTCCTTTGATTGCTCTTTGCAAATTCTGTCTCGCCTCATAGTTATTGCTGTACCTATTTTCCCTTTTTATTGGAAAGCAGGACTTTGAGTAAGTCTGAATCATGAGTCACTAACATGACTAACCTTCACAAGCCCTTGCAACTAATAGTTTTCCAAAAAACAATGGTGGAACAGTTGAAGGCTCAGGGTGTGCAACATAACTTAAAAATATTTGTACCATAATGGCTAAAAGAAAATATGCTGTAGGTAGTTGGAGAACTAACATTTGTATGATGAATTTTTACACATATTTTGTTAGTTTCCTATTTCCTTTCCATTTCCATAACAAAATAGTGAACTCTTTTTAGGACCTAATATTTCTTGGCACAAAATTAAGTTTAGATAATATGTCACTGAATAAAAAACAATTTAGCACACAAACTATTACTGTATTAAAAATTGAGTTAGCTAACATTTATTGTTTGGAAGACTTCTAGAGCTGGAAAGAAGCACTGACATATCAAATGAGAGACTTTAGAGCACATAGGGGCTTCAGAATAAGGGAATGGTAACTAAGTTTTGAAGTTGTTATGTTTTGTAAAGGATTAGATATTACCCTCTTTACAGATGAAGCAGCTAAATCCCAGAGAGGTTAAGTGTTTTGTGTAAGGTCAAAGAGCTTACTAAAAACTGAGTTCTGGCTGGTGCCGCGGCTCAATAGGCTAATCCTCCACCTAGTGGCGCCGGCACACCGGGTTCTAGTCCCGGTTGGGGCACCAGAGTCTGTCCCGGTTGCCCCTCTTCCAGGCCAGCTCTCTGCTGTGGCCCAGGAGTGCAGTGGAGGATGGCCCAAGTGCTTGGGCCCTGCACTCCATGGGAGACCAGGAGAAGCACCTGGCTCCTGCCATTGGATCAGCACGGTGTGCCGGCTGTAGCACGCCAGCCGTGGCGGCCATTGGAGGGTGAACCAACGGAAAAGGAAGACCTTTCTCTCTGTCTCTCTCTCTCACTATCCACTCTGCCTGTCAAAAAAAACCAAAAAAACAAAAAACAAACAAAAAACAACAACAACAACAAAAAAAACAAACAAACAAACAACAACAAAAAAAACTGAGTTCTAAATTCTCTGCTGTTCCTTATATGTTATTGCCTTTCATTACCTAAGGAACACCTTAGTCCAGGGCATAGCAACATTATGCTTGTGTAATGTGTTCACTACTAGGCTAGTAGTGAAAGTACACACACATGCACACACACACATATATATACAAATATATGTATGAACCTCCTCCAGTCTGGGCCCAGATAGAATTAATCCTGTGTTGGTTCCTGGTGAATGCTGGATCCTTACATATCAGTGTTTGTGTTTAAGAATAAGTCAGTATACACACCCTGTAATTGAATGTCAAGAAATATGAAAATATATTGTTTTATTGCTACTGTTCATTGATTTATCGAAGTGATTTATTGTCGATGGACATGCAGTACAACAAATCACTTTGCTGACACCATCAGCTGCCTTAACTAGGTTGTCAGTTCACGACATTAAAGGTAATGGATGGTGATTATTTTACAGTAATGGGTTTAATCAGTGCTTTGAATGACTTAGCAGTCATGTCAGAATAGAGCCAACTCATCATTCATCAAGGCAGCGTTTTGTTTACCAACATCATCTATAATTCATTTGATTGTTGACAATCATCAGCAAATACCTCTCGGGCAAAGTTTTATCAGAGATGGGAATTTGCACAGCTGCAGCAGGCTAAGTCACCCCATGGGTGCTGCCTCATCAGACCCAGGTGGGGAGGGTGCTCTTGCCTGCGGCCCCCAGGAAGCTGGCTTCCACCAGTTGGACCTCTAATCTTCTCACCATCCCTGAGGACTTGATCCTTTCAGTTTCTATCTCCCCAGTCAGGGAGGTCTTCCATCCCCCTGGGGTCTTCAGTAAACCAGGGGCTTCAGGCACAAAGCAGATGAAGGTAGGAATGGAGAGGCACTTGATCTTATTGCCTGAATCAGCTTAGCACAGATAAACACACGGTCTCGGCTCTGCTCCTTGTAGCAAGTCGCAGTGAGAATCTGATCTGACCCATTTCTGAGGCTCAGATATGTTTGGACTAGACCGGTGACCCAATGGGGAGATGTGGCTGGAGTCCATTTTCATAAGAGAATGTAGAGCTTCCTTCAGGAAAGGACAACATAATGCAAAGACCTCTTTTGGTTTCTTGAGCATCTAACATTTCTCCCCAGAAAGAAAAATTCACACTTAGGCAATGTTTTACATTTAATTTTGGTGAGTTTGCAAACTCTCTGTAGCCTAACTACAGGCAATAGGGTAAGAGGGTTAGGATCTCGGATTTTGGAGGCAGCATACTTGTTTGGAATATCTGCTCTGCTCATGATGAATTGTGAGCCCTTGGGCAAGTGACTAGATGCTTCTCATTTCATCTATAAATGAGAATAATGGCATTACCTTTGTCACAGGATGCTTATAAATATTAATATAGGCAACATGCCTAGCACCATGACATGCACAGGGCAAATACTCAAAATGTGGTTTTTATTTTTAGTATTAATTTTCACTTATGAGTTCATGTTAAGAGTGCTTTTCCTATCAGAAAGAGAGCATCAGAAAGCCAATGTAGATGTGGGCATTTGGCCTTGTGGTTAAGTCGCTGGTTAGGCTGTCTGTGTGTCACGTCAGTGTACCTGGGTTCTGTCTCCAGCTCTGGCTCCTGACTCTTGCTTTCTGCAAATGAGTACCCTGGGAGGAGGGTAATGGCTTAGGTAGTTGGTTCCTTGCTACCTAGGTGGGAGACCTGGACTGTGTCCTCAGTTCTCAACTTTGGCTCTGTCCAGCCCTGACCGTTGAAGGCATCTGGGGCATGAACCAGTGGATGTGAGTTCTCTGTGTCATTCTCTTTGTCTCTTAATTAAATAATTAATTAAATAAAAGTTTAAAAATCCAAATGAAAATGGGTATAAACCCTTCATTGTTTGAGTTCATATTTCTGGTTTAGTCCTGTTGGGCTGCTCATTTCCAAATGCTATGCCAGCCAGAGACACAGGGAAGAAAACAGGAGCCATAAATAAGTTGAAAAAATTATTCAGCTAACACTTGGTGGCAGGCTGAAGTACATGCTGTAGTGTATTGATTTTCTGTATAACAGAAGAAAGGACTACATGGCACTCATCTGTGGTATGTTAAAGATCTGGAGCATCAGTGGGAATAAGGTGCCCAGTGGGAGGCGGTGCAGTACCATGAGAGATGGCAGTGCTGATACGAGAGGCAGCCGTACCCAACACACGCAGCAGCATCAGCAGAAGCACCATCGCGAAGTAAATGAGACCATAGGACCTGGAGGTGCCATGGACCCAGGTGTCCCAGGAATATCAGTCAGGACCTGAAACAGTGGACCAAGAGAGGGAGCAGAGGACTGGAGAAACCATGCAGGGGCTGTTAGGACAGTCTGATCCTGAGCATATGTAAGAAATCCCCTGAGGATTCCAGTACAGCACTTTATTTGGGAACAGGTATATCTCACAAGAGGCAGGTGACCCAAAGCTAGTAGGATGAGGCTGACAGAGAAGCGCTTGTCCGTGCAGACAAACTCTGTGGCTTGCGAGGCAGAGCAGCAGTGAGCTAGCTGCTGACTTCTCTAGTCTCCATTCATGCTCTTTCCCACCACTCCAGCACCTCACAGTTCTCTAACCACCTGGCCTCATTTCTGAGCCATTTCTCCTCTCTCGGCCTCATTTTGCTCTCCCATAAACAGACTATTATAGGATGTATAGCCCCTAGTGGGCAAAGGGCAGGTAGCGATGTTTCAAACTAGTTTTCAAACTACACGTACTTAGGGTCTTCAAGGAATCTTCTTTAAGAATCTGTGGTTAATATTTAGTAAATGTTGGATGAGACAAATGGAGGAGCTGAGGGTGTGTGTGTGTGTGTGTGTGTGTGTGTGTGTGTGACATGTTAGGGATAATGGCATGCACGTTTAAACTCCCTACGTCTTTCTCAATGATATTTTGTTGATTTTCTAACTTCTAATCTTTGACTTACTTTCAGTTTTATGACATATAAGCTTTTGCTACATTACTTAAGTACTTGAAATCCATCTTTGTTTCCTTTTGTAGATCTATTCTTATTTCTTTGCCTGGCTTAACTGTTCCTTTCATGGAGGGTATGGGCCCCTTTAAATTAGATATTGGAGGAGAGACATTGGATGAGTAGCCTACTCTGAATAAGTTGAGGAAATGAATATAAAAGTAAAAATAATATTTCTTGAGGGCTTGCAATGTGATAAACAATTTTTAAAGTGTCTTCCAGGTATTAGTTCATTTAATCTTCATAGCAAGCTTATGAGGTAGGTTTAATTATTCTTGCTTTATAATTTTTTAAGTTCCAGCTCAAAGAAGTAAAACAACTTGCTCAAGTTCACCTATTTAGAAACTGGTAGAGTCAGACTTTGAATATAGCGATCTGATGCTGGGGGCTTAGCTGTTAATCCTTGCTCTATACTAAATGTGTGTGATTACTGCATAAGTTGAACAGCTAGAGGGGCAGTGACTCTCAGATGAGGCCCACTCCTGTAAGAGCACAGTTAGAACTTAGGCTGGGGTAAGAAGCCCCTTCTGTGCCTTAATTATTCAGAAGACAGACAGATTCCCACGTTCCTATTGCTGGAAATGACTATTGAGATGTACAGACAATTTCTATTCTCACATGCAGTAAATGCACAGGCCATAACCTCTCTGCTGAAGGGAGAAGAGAAGTGTGGAGACAGACAGGCTGGCTTGGGAACTAAAAAGGGGATATTCCAGATTGTGGAGCTTTCCACACTGAAGGCACTGAACACACTCGACTCTGGAATCCAGCAAATTCCTTTTGACCTGCGTAAGGAGTCTGTCCTCTGTAGAAATCGCAGGGAAAGAGGAGCATGACAAAGAAAGAGCAATGCTGAGATCCTCTCATGTTCCCGTAGCAGGGGCAGGCGATAGACATGAGTGCTGAACCCTGAAGGGATGGCAGAGATTTTATAAAGAAAAAAGAAAAGCCTCCTAGATCCTATTTTGGATGCAGGTAGCAAAAAATGATAATGCATCTTGTTTAATAACATGCATTTTATTAGATAAACATTTCTTTCTACATATTTTATCATCTGCAAAAAGCTAGGAAGTACTCACATTTGAACAAGTATGTAAAGAAGAGATCATAATGGAAACGTTTACTGCCTTTGAAACAGCCTCATTTCCTTCCATCTCCATGGTGAAATAAGAGCCATCTCCATTCGCTCTGGCTCCAGGAAATAATGTTTAAATCTTCTGTCTGCCAAACCTTCTTCTCTCATCCCTGTTATCGCTGAAGATACACTGCATCCTCCTTGCTCCAAAAAGATCACAGGCAGGTCCTCCCCAACAGGAAGAAGCTCTGCAGTCTTCTCTTTCTCACCTCCACTCGGTCCTGTCACCTTCTTTCCATTCATTCCAAACCCGTCTTTTAACTGAAGCTCTATTACACTGCAAGAAAAATCAAGAAAGAAATCCCATTCACAATAGCCACAAAAAATCAATTATTTAGGAATAAATTTTATGAAAGATGTGAAAAATCTGTACAATGAAAATCATCAAACAGTGATGAAAGGGATCATAGAGACACACAAAAAATGGAAATATATTCCTTGCTCATGGATTGGAAGAATCTATATCATTAAAATGTCTATACTACCTAAAATAATGTACAGATTAAATGCAATCCCTATCAAAAGACCAATGAAATTCTTTAAAGAATTAGGAAAACAATCCTAAAGTTGAGTCACTAAAGACCCAGAATAGTCAAGGTGATCCTGAGCAAGAAATATCAAGCTTGAGACATCACAATATATGACTTCAAAGCATACTACAAAGCTATAGTAATTAAAACAGCATGGTGCGGGCATAAAACCTGACACATAGATCAATGGAACAGAACAAACTGCCCAGAAATTAATCCTCATATATGCAGCCAACTGATTTTTGACAAAGGTGTTCAGACCATACAGTGTAGTAAATATAATCTCTTCAACAACATGTTTATAGAACAGTGCTTCTATAAATGTGGTTGTGCACCTGTCTCTCTGATACAACATGTTCATGTCTTTTGGGTATATACATAGTAGTGGGATTGCTGGATCATATGACAAGTCTATTTCTATTTTTTAAAGAAATCTCCATACTGTGTTCAATATTGGCTGCACTAATTTACATTCCCACCAATAGTATATAAGTGGTCTCATTTGCCCACATCCTCGACAGCATTTGTTACTCTGTCTTTTGGATTTTAGCCATTCTGACAGAGTGAGCTGACAAAACTGGATGTATGTATGTAAAAGAATGAAATTAGACCCATTTATTTCATCACATTAAAAAAATTCAACATGAATCAAAGACCTAAATTTAAGACCTGAAACTATGAAGTTGCTGGAAAAAAATGTAGGGGAAACACTCCAAGACTGTGGTGTATAGGATGACTTCCTTATTAAGACTCTTCAAAGCTAAGCGAAAAAGAAAAACTAAACAAATGGGACTATATCAAACTTAGAAACTTTTGTACAACAAAAGAAATGATCAATAGAGTGAAGAGACTTCCAACAAAATGAGAAAAATATTTGTGCACATACCTATTCAACAAATGATTAATATCAGAATATATCAGCAATTGAAAAGAACTCAACAACAAAAAACAACCAATGCAGTTAAGAAATGGACAAAATACTTCCATAGACAGTTCTCAAAAGAACAAACACAAGTGGGAAACAAATATATTTTAAAAAGACTCAACATCACAAGCCATCAGGGCAATGCAAGTCAGAATCACAATTGGATATCACCTCACCCTATTCTAGGTTGGTAGTTGTTTTTTTTGTGTGTGTGTTTTTTTTTTTTTTTGAAATTGAATTATATTTATCTACTCTATCCTGTAGGGTTTCTATTGAGAAATCTGCTCTGAATCTTATGGGAACTACTTTTGAGGCATTTGGTATTTCTGTATTGAAAATTTTAGAATATTCTCTTTACATTTTACATTTAAAAGTTTGACTATTATGTGTTGTGGTGAAGACCTTTTCTGATAATACCTATTTGGGCTTCTAAGTACCTCCTGGTTTTGGATGTCCATATGTCTTCCAAATGGGGGAAACTTTCTACTATTATTTCAGTGAATAGGTTTTCTAATCCATTCTTTTTTCCTATAGATAATTTCAGGACCTACTAAGATTTGTATATTTGTTTAATGGTATCTCATAGATCCCGAACACTGTTTTCAATCTTTTTTAGTTTCTTCTACTTTGGTGTGACTGAGATATTTCAAAATATCTATCTTAGAAGACACATCAGATATTCTTCTGCCTCATCAAGCCTGCTCTTAAGGCTTTCAACCACATATTTTTTAAGTAGTTGAATTCTAAGTTCTAATATTTATTTAGATTTTGTGAGTCCTAAATAATTTATTTTGCTGATTGATTTGTCTGATACCTCATTACTCTTCATAATACAGAAATAAAGTATGATCCCTGACCTCATTCTACAAGAACACTGCAATAGCTACAAACAGAAAGGCAGGTTAGAGAAAAGTAATATTGGTAAAATAATTTAAGTAGGAGTGGTGATTTGATAGGGCTGCCCACTAGTTCTTTTTTGTACCATCTGACAAATTATTCTTTATATATATATATATATATATATATACATACATACATTATATATATATATATATATAATTTGATTCTTTTGTGGGTAGTACTTTTTTTTCTATTTTTTAACTTTTATTTAATAAACATAAATTTCCAAAGTAAAGCTTTTGGATTACAGTGACTCCCCCCCCAAAAAAAACTTCCCTCCCACCGCACCCCTCCCATCTCCCACTCCCTCTCCTATTCCATTCACATCAAGATTCATTTCAATTATCTTTATATACAGAAGATCAATTTAGTATATATTTAGTAAAGATTTCAACAGTTTGCAGCCACACAGAAACACAAAGTGTAAACTACTGTTTAGGTACTAGGTATAACATTACTTCACATTGGACAACATATTAAGGACAGATCCCACATGGGAAGTACACAGTAACTCCTGTTGTTGACTTAACAATTTGACACTCTTGTTTACAAAATCAGTAATCTCCCTAGGCTCTAGTCATGAGTTGCCAAAACTATGGAAGCATTTTGAGTTCGTCAGTTCCAATCTTATTTGGACAAGGTCATAGTCAAAGTGGAAGTTCTCTCCTCCCTTCAGAGAAAGGTATCTCCTTCTTTGAAGGCCCCATTCTTTCCACTGGGATCTCACTTGCAGAGATCTTTCATTTAGGGTTTTTTATTTATTTATTTTTTGCCACAGTGTCTTGGCTTTCCATGCCTAAAATACTCTCATGGGCTCTTCAGCCAGATCCAAATGCCTTAAGGGCTGATTCTGAGGCCAGAGTGCTGTTTAGTACATTTGCCATTCCATGAGTCTGCTGTGTATCCTGCTTCCCATGTTGGATCATTCTCTCCTTTTAAATTCTATCAGTTAGTATTAGCAGACACTAGTTTTGTTTATGTGATACCTTTGACCCTTAATTCTATTGTTATGATCAATTGTGAACTGAAACTGATCACTTAGGCTAGAGAGATGGCATTGGTGCATGCCACTTTGATGGGATTGAATTGGAATACCCCGGCACGTTTCTAACTCTACCATTTGGGGCAAGTCCAATTGAGCATGTCCCAAATTGTACATCTCCTCCCTCTCTTATCCCCACTCTTATATTTAACAGGGATCATTTTTAAGTTAAATTTAAACACCTAAGAATAATTGTGTGTTAATTACAGAGTTCAACCAATAGTATTAAGTAGAACAAAAAAATACTAAAAGGGATAAAGTATTAAGTTGTTCATCAACAGTCAGGACAAGGGCTGATCAAGTCACTGTTTTTCATAGTGTCCATTTCACTTCAACAGGTTTCCTTTTTGGTGCTCAGTTAGTTGTCACCGATCAGGGAGAACATATGATATTTGTCCCTTTGGGACTGGCTTATTTCACTCAGCATGATGTTTTCTAGATTCCTCCATTTTATTGCAAATGACTGTATTTCATTGTTTTTTACTGCTGTATAGTTTTCTATAGAGTACATGTCCCATATTTTCTTTATCCAGTCTACTGTTGATGGGCATTTGGGTTAATTCCAGGTCTTAGCTATTGTGAATTGAGCTGCAATAAACATTAATGTGCAGACAGCATTTTTTATTTGCCAATTTAATTTCCTTTGTGTAATTCCAAGGAGTGGTATGGCTGGGTTGTATGGTAGGGGTATATTCAGGTTTCTGAGGAATCTCCAGACTGACTTCCATAGTGGCTTGACCAGTTTACATTCCCACCAAGAGTGGGTTAGTGACCCCTTTTCCTCACATCCTCTCCAGCATCTGTTGTTGGTAGGTTTCTGAATGTGAGCCATTCTAACTGGGGTGAGGTGAAACCTCATTGTGGTTTTGATTTGCATTTCCCTGTTTGCTAGTGATCTTGAACATTTTTTCATGTGTCCGTTGGCCATTTGGATTTCCTCTTTTGTAAAATGTCTATTGAAGTCCTTGGCCCATCTCTTCAGTGGGTTGTTTGTTTTGATGTTGTGGAGTTTCTTGATTTCTTTGTAGATTCTGGTTATCAACCCTTTATCAGTTGCATAGTTTGCAAATATATTTTCTCATTCTGTCTGTTGCCTCTTCACTTTCCTGACTGTTTCTTTTGCAGTACAGAAACTTCTCAATTTGATGCAATCCCAATAGTTGATTTTGGCTTTGACTGCCTGTGCTTCTGGTGTGTTTTCCAAGAAGTCATTGCCGGTACCTATATCTTGCAGGGTTTTTCCAATGCTCTCTAATAATTTGATGGTGTCAGGTCGTAGATTTAAGTCTTTAATCCATGTTGAGTGAATTTTTGTGTAAGGTGTAAGGTAGGGGTCTTGCTTCATGATTCTGCATATGGAAATCAAATTTTCCCAGCACCATTTATTGAATAGACTGTCCTTACCCCAGGAATTGGTTTTAGATACTTGATCAAATATAAGTTGGCTGTAGATATTTGGATTGATTCCTGGTGTTTCAATTCTGTTCCATTGGTCTATCCATCTGTTTCTGTACCAGTACCATGCTGTTTTGATTACAACTGCCCTGTAGTATGTCCTGAAATCTGGTATTGTGATGCCTCTGGCTTTGTTTTTGTTGTACAAGATTGCTTCAGCTATTCGAGGTCTCCTGTGTCTCCATATGAATTTCAGCATCATTTTTTCCAGATCTGAGAAGAATGTCTTTGGTATTTTGATTGGTATCACATTTAATCTATAAGTTCCTTTTGGGAGCATGGACATTTTGATGATATTGATTCTTCCAATCCATGAGCATGGAAGATTTTCCATTTTTCGGTATCCTCTTCTATTTCTTTCTTTAAGATTTTATAATTCTCATTGGAGAAATCTTTTACATTCTTGGTTAAGTTTATTCCAAGGTATTTGATTGTTTTTGTGGCTATTGTGAATGGGATTGATCTTAGCGGTTCTTTCTCAGCTGTGGCATTGCCTGTGTATACGAAGGCTGTTGATTTTTGTGCATTGATTTTATATCCTGCTACTTTGCCAAACTTTTCTATGAGTTACAATAGTCTCTTAGTAGAGTTCTTTGGATCCCCTAAATAAAGAATCATATCATCTGCAAAGAGGGATAGTTTGAGTTCTTCCTTCCCGATTTGTATCCCTTTAATTTCTTTTTCTTGCCTAATGGCTCTGGCTAAATCTTGCAGAACTATATTGAATAGCAGTGGTGAGAGTGGGCATCCCTGTCTGGTACCAGATCTCAGTGGAAATGATTCCAACTTTTCCCCCATTCAATAGGATGCTGGCCTTGGGTTTTTCATAAATTGCTTTCATTGTATTGAGGAATGTTCCTTCTATGCCTAATTTGCTTAGATTTTTCATCATGAAAGGGTGTTGAATTTTATCAAATGCTTTCTCTGCATCTATTGAGATAATTATATGTTTTTTCTTCTGCAGTTTCTTAATGTAGTTTATCACATTGATTCATTTGCAAAGGTTTAACCATCCCTGCATACCAGGAATAAATCCCACTTGGTCTGGGTAGATGATCTTTCTGATGTGTTGTTGTACTCTATTGGCCAGAATTTTGTTGAGGATTTTTGCATCTATGTTCATCAGGGATATTGGTCTGTAATTCTCTTTCAATGCTGCATCTTTTTCAGGTTTAGGGATTAAGGTGATGCTGACTTCATAGAAAGAATTTGGGAGGATTCCCTCTCTTTCGATTGTTCTGAATAGTTTGAGAAGAACTGGAGTTAGTTCTTCTTTAAATGTCTGGTAGAATTCAGCAGTGAATCCATCTGGTCCTGGGCTTTTCTTTGTTGGGAGGGCCTTTATTACTGTTTCAATTTCTGTCTCAATTATGGGTCTGTTTAGGTTTTCTATGTCTTCCTGGTTCAATTTAGGTAGGTTGCATGTGTCCAGGAATCTATCCATTTCTGATAGATCTCCCTGTTTGCTGGCATACAACTCTTTGTAGTAATTTCTGATGATTCTTTTTATTTCTGTGGTGTCTGTTGTTACATTTTATTTTTCATCTATGATTTAATTGATTTGGGTCTTCTCTCTGTTTTTAGTTAGTTGGGCCAATCGTGTATCAATTTTGTTTATTTTTTCAAAAAACTAGCTCTTCGTTTGGCTGATCTTTTGTAATTTTTTTTGCATTCAATCTGGTTGATTTCTTCTCTGATTTTAATTATTTCTCTTCTCCTACTAGTTTTGGGTCTGTTTTGCTGAAGTTTTTCTAGATCCTTGAGATGCATTGATAGGTCATTTATTTGGTGCCTTTCCAATTTCTTGATGTAGGCACCTATTGCTATAAACTTTCCTCTAAACACTGCTTTTGCTGTATCCCATAAGTTTTGGTATGTTGCACTGTTATCCTCATTTACTTCCAGAAAGTTTTTGATTTCTCTTTTGATTTCTTCTATGACCCAGTGTTGATTCAGGAGCATGTTGTTAAGTCTCCATGTTTTTGCATATGCTCTAGGGATTCCTGAGTTGCTAATTTCCAGCTTCATTCCACTGTGGTCTGAGAAGCTGCATGGTATGATTCTAATTCTTTTGAATCTGCTGAGGCTTGCTTTATGGCCTTGTATGTGGTCATTCCTAGAGAAGTTTCCATGTACTGCTGAGAAGAATGTGTATTCTTCAAGTGTAGGATGAAAAGTTCTGTAGATATCTGTTAGATCCATTTGTTCTCTAATGTCGGTTAAATCTGCTGTTTACTTGTTGATCTTCTGTCTGATTGATCTGTCTATTGCTGAACGTGGAGTATTGAAGTCCCCCAGTACTATTGTTTTGGAGTCTAAATCTCCCTTTAAGTCCTTTAACATATCTTTTAAATAAACTGATGCTCTGTAATTAGGTGCATATACGTTTATAATAGTTACATTTTTCTGTTGAATTGATCCCTTAATCATTATATAGTACCCTTCTTTGTTTCTTTTAACAGTTTTTGTGTTAAAGTCTATTTTATCTGACATTAAGATGGCTATGTCAGCTCTTTTTTGGTTTCTGTTTTCATGGAATATCTTTTTCCAACCTTTCACTTTCAGTCTGCATGCATCCAGCAGTCACAGGGTACAGGGGATTCACTGTGCACCCTGCAAGCTGGTCTATTCCTGGCCCCAGAGGCCACGAGGTGTGGTAGAACTGCCTGCTATTCCCTGAGTCAGGACAAGGTTCTGCTGTATCTCCACCTCAGCAGATGGAGGCTGGTACTTTGTTGGGGGAGGGGAGAGAGGCAACCTGACCTTCCTTGAAGGAACAAAGTAGTTGCTTAGACTGCTGCCAGCTTGTCAGGCCACACACAAAGCCAATAGGGACTTTGGAATCCTACCTCAGTTAAAAAAAAGTGGCAGCCTCTTCTCACCTTGCCTTGGGAAGCTGGCACTACCCAGTTGGGAGCCAGCCATGGAGATGCAGCAGTGGCTGGTGGTGGTGTGTATGTCCTCACTCCTCACTGCACCATGCCATCTCTGCTCTGTTCTGCCTGTTCTCCATTGAAGGTTTCTCTCTGTCACCTGGGAGCATGGTGCTTCCTTTGTCTTTCTAGTATCTTTCTGGGCCCCAGTTCATCTTGGATCACTGGCCATCTTGGTTTATAGTTTGAGGTTACAGGATTGGGTGTTCTCATAGTCTGGCATCTGGTGGGGGCTGGTAATGTTAGGTATGGAGGCAGGATCCCTTGGTTGCTCAAGAATAAGAGAGCCTAGGCTGAAATTAAATTCCAATGGTCAAACCTCTCCCAAGAACCACATTCTTAGGACTTGACTTCAGTGAACTAAACACCTCCAACAGGAGCAACTTCTCATATTACATCAAGTATGCACCTTTAATCACTCACTAGCATTAAGATGTAAGTTCGAGTAGCTGCATGAGGTTTGGGGTGAAAAATGCTACTCATACTACAGTGCTGGGATTGTTCTTCTGCACATGTAAACTAACTATAATTTGAAAACAGTAAGTTTTATGCTCTAATATTATATAAAATGTTCAGAGATTCTGAGAGATTTCCAACATCTGAGTAGCCACTGTGTTCACTGAGGGCTTGGACAGACATGAACTCTTTGACCATATGAAACAGGACATAACCAGGTGATCAGACGAACTGTGCTAAGAGGAGGTATCCTAGTGGGCAGAGGTAGATAAGTAAGGCTCCGGAACCTAGTGGGCCTAGGGAAAATGATCAGCCAGGATGGGTTAAAGACAATCCTGAAGAAAGACACTGTATTAGAAAAGCTTTAGAGATGACATGGTTACTGAAGAATGAGGTGACCCTCATGAGTATGATTTGATTTGACTATGAGTCTATGTATTTAATTACTTTCTGAAAGCATGCTAATATTACTGTAATTTGTGATGAATAACACTTGCCTCATATCTAATTTTCTAAATGGATGGGTACAGTTTTGCGTAGTGAAAAAATAAGGACAGCAGTGTTAGAAATTTCACCCCAAGTTGAGGCAACGATCAACAACTCTAAGTAGTACTTGGACCACAAATATGAGTGTTCACAAAACCCAGTTATTCCAGATGAACCAAGCCTCAGATGGCCCTGTGTCTCATCACATAACCTTGCTGCAGACATTATACAAGGAGAATGAAGCAGAAGGGCTCCTTAGCCAATCCCACAGTTTTGAGATATAACATATTGTTATTTTAGGCTACTTGGTGTTGTGTACAACTGACAACAATGTTGTAAGCCTGATTTTTAATTTAGTATACTGTGAATAACTTCTTATGTTCTTAAACAGAATCCAAGAACCTAAGTGTTCACTATATTCCATTACAACATGTACCATAACACATTCAACTAATATCTTCTTGTTTGACTTGCTTACAATTAATTTTTAATGCTCAATTGGTGACTCCCCAGTGCCACTTCTACTACATGTGGTTCAGGGAATGCAAACTATTTTAAAACAAATTTATATGTCATTGCATTCTAACCTCATTGACAATAGTAGCCATTAATTAATAAACATTTTTCCCCTTAAGCTCTTGCATTGTGCATAGCAAACTGTCAGTGTTCAAAATGTTTTTGAATGAAAACAATGCTTTATAGATATGTTGGAAAATTAGCGTTTAATAGTCTAAAGATCTCAATACAGTGTCATTTCAGGCAAAAGCATATGGAAAAAGCTTGGTATTGGTAGGCTCACTTACCTCATACTTTCCTGTTGTCTACAGACGCTTAGAAATGAGTATTTCCATTGAATTAAGTGTTGCTACACCAAAACCTGTTGTTTTCATGCTCTCAAAGTCCTACTAGAGCTAACCTGATGAACAAAGTGATAGGGATTCCTCAAATTATAACTGCACTTACCCATATTCTGATCTTAATAACAAGAAAATATTCTGAGGCAATCTACTGTTTTAGGGTTCCCCACCCTTTGGTTTACTCTGTAAATAGAGATGATTCAGAAATGGCCACCTTGTATTTTTGAATACTCATAAATTGCCATCTGTCATTTAAGATAATTCAATATTCAATTGACATGTTTTAAAAAGATCAAAGAATAATGATCACAATGCTTTTCCCTATTAACTTCGAGGAAAACTTCTTTTATATTTTGATTCTTTTGGATAAGGGAAAGTACATTGTAATTTTCATTTTAAATTAGTTTTTAAGCATATTTTTTTTAAACTTTTATTTAATGCATATAAATTTCCAAAGTACGACTTATGGATTACAATGGCTTCCCCCCCCCCATACCGTCCCTCCCACCCACAACCCTCCCCTTTCCCACTCCCTCTCCCCTTCCATTCACATCAAGATTCATTTTCGATTATCTTAATATACAGAAGATCAGCTTAGTATACATTAAGTATGGATTTCAACAGTTTGCTCCCACACAGAAACATAAAGTGAAAAATAATAGATGATTTTTTTTAAATGATGATGAAATCAGAGCAGACCTATTGTCATGTTTAATCCCAGTGAGAGTCAAGTTGGGAATTGATAATTTCTTTTTTTTTTTTTTTTTTTTTACAGAGGATCAGTTTAGTATGCATTAAGTAAAGATTTCAACAGTTTGCACCCCCATAGAAACACAAAGTGAAATATATTGTTTGAGTACTCGTTATAGCATTAAATCTCAATGTACAGCACATTAAGGACAGAGATCCTACATGAGGAGTAAGTGCACAGTGACTCCTGTTGTTGACTTTACCAATTGACACTCCTGTCTATGGCATCAGTAATCTCCCTATGCTCCAGTCATGAGTTTCCAAGGCTATGGAAGCCCTCTGAGTTCTCCGACTCTTATCTTGTTTAGACAAGGTCATAGTCAAAGTGGAGGTTCTCTCCTCCCTTCAGAGAAAGGTACCTCCTTCTTTGATGACCTGTTCTTTCCACTGGGATCTCACTCGCAGAGATCTTTTGCCAGAGTGTCTTGGCTTTCCATGCCTGAAATACTCTCATGAGCTTTTCAGCCAGCTCCGAATGCCTTTAGGGCTGATTCTGAGGCCAGAGTGCTATTTAGGACATCTGCCATTCTATGAGTCTGCTGAGTATCTCACTTCCCATGTTGGATCACTCTCCCCTTTATTTACTCCATCAGTTAGCGTTAGCAGGTACTAGACTTGTCTATGTGCTCCCTTTGACTCCCAGTCCCTCCACCATGACCAACTGTGAACTGAAACTGATCACCTGGAACAGTGAGATGGCATTGGTACATGCCACCTCGATGGGATTGAATTGGAATCCCCTGGTATGCTTCCAACTCCACCACTTGGGGCAAGTCAGCCTGAGCATGTCCCAAATTATACATCTCTTCCCTCTCCCATTCCCACTCCCATGTTCAACAGGGATCGCATTTCAGTTAATTTTCAACACTTAAGAATAACTGTGCATCAATTACAGATCTAAACCAGTCATATTAAGTAGAACAGATAAAAAAACTACTAAGAGGGATAATGTATTAAGTTGTTCATTAACAGTCAGGGCTATGCTGATCAAGCCACCGTTTCCCAGAGTGTCCACCTCACTCCAACAGGTTTCCCTCTTGGTGTTCAGTCAGTCGTCACCGATCAGGGAGAACATATGGTATTTGTCCCTTTGGGACTGGCTTATTTCACTCAGCATGATGTGTTCCAGATTCCTCCATTTTTTTGCAAATGACTGGATTTCGTTGTTTCTTACTGCGGTATAGTATTCTAAAGAGTACATATCCCATAATTTCTTTATCCAGTCTATCGTTGATGGGCATTTAGGTTGGTTCCAGGTCTTAGCTATTGTGAATTGAGCTGCAATAAACATTAGGGTGCAGACCGCTTTTTTGTTTGCCAATTTAAATTCCTTTGGGTAAATTCCAAGGAGTGGGATGGCTGGGTCGAACGGTAGGGTTATCTTCAGGTTTCTGAGGAATCTCCAGACTGACTTCCATATGGATTTCCACGTGCAGAATCATGAAGCAAGACCCCTACCTTACACCTTACACAAAAATCCACTCAACATGGATTAAAGACCTAAATCTACGACCTGACAGCATCAAGTCACTAGAGAACATTGGAGAAACCCTTCAAGATATTGGCACAGGCAAAGAATTTCTGGAAAAGACCCGGGAGGCACAGGCAGTCAAAGCCAAAATCAACTATTGGGATTGCATCAAATTGAGAAGTTTCTGTACTGCAAAAGAAACAGTCAGGAGAGTGAAAAGACAACCGACAGAATGGGAAAAAATATTTGCAAACTATGCAACAGATAAAGGGTTAATAACCAGAATCTACAAAGAGATCAAGAAACTCCACAAAAACAAAACCAACAACCCACTTAAGAGATGGGCCAAGGACCTCAATAGACATTTTTCAAAAGAGGAAATCCAAATGGCCAACAGGCACATGAAAAAATGTTCAAGGTCATTAGCAATCAGGGAAATGCAAATCAAAACCACAATGAGGTTTCACCTCACCCCGGTTAGAATGGCTCACATGCAGAAATCTACCAACAACAGATGCTGGCGAGGATGTGGGGAAAAAGGGACACTAACCCACTGTTGGTGGGAATGCAAACTGGTCAAGCCACTATGGAAGTCAGTCTGGAGATTCCTCAGAAACCTGAAGATAACCCTACCGTTCGACCCAGCCATCCCACTCCTTGGAATTTACCCAAAGGAATTTAAATTGGCAAACAAAAAAGAGGTCTGCACCCTAATGTTTTAAGCATATTTTAAAGCATATTCATGTTCAGTGGAGAAAATGAGCAGCCTTAAGGATATCAGCTTCAGACTTAGATCACAGTACAAAGCTACTTGGGTAACAATGTTTAGGTGGCACCAAACTTCAAAAGACAGCCTTGCCCTGCGGTTTCAGACTTTGGCCCTGGAAACTGATTTCATTGTTTTCCATGATTAGCTGTTCTGAACACTCATCTTACTTCACAAGTCATTCTCCCCTTTTGGAGGCGGGTCCCAGAGTAGGAGAAAGGATCACTAGGAAAGAGACCACCAATTCTCTGAGTGCAGTATGCAAAAAATACACTGTTCTTCCCATTTTAAATCCAACAAAACTGATGTTCATTGGATTAGGGAGGAACTGCAGAGCTAGCATTCGGATCTCTTAGATTTGAAGCATGTTAGATCTGAAATAAACCCATCAGAAAGCTTAGATTCAAGCTTAGATTCTTGAACAAATACCTGGGCCTCAATTTCCTTGTTGACAATAAGGGAGAAAGTATCTTTTCTACCTAATCATAGGGGTAACATTACCTTTACTATATATGTGATTATTATTGGTTAATAATGGGTGGGGCTAAGTTTGAAACATTGCAGCACCTTGGAGAAATCTATTGTCTGAAGCCCCAGGTTCTGAATGAATTTAAATACTGTAATGGTTGAGCCCACGAAAGGCAGAGGCTTCTTAGCCATCTCCAGAAGTGAGAAGGGGGAGGAACTTCAGAATGTTCCTTTGAACTGAGTCCTCTGGTCCTCTTTTTCATGGTGACTCATTGATCTGTCTCAAAGCAGTCTTTGGGATATTTTTTAAACTCTTGTAACAAAACTGAGATCCACTCACCAAGAACAGGTTTGGAACAATAGTTGGGGCTGGACGGGGGCCAACACTGGAGCTAGGAACAACCCAGGTCTCCCACATGGGTGGCGGGAAGCTAACTACTTGAGTCCTCACTGCTGCCTTCCAGGGTCTGCATTAGCAGGAAACTGGAGTCCAGAGCCGGAGCCAGGAATTGAACCCAGGCCCTCTGATTTGGGACACAGACATCTCCACTGCTAGGTAAACACCCAGTCTACAAGAACAGTTTTTGAGGGGAGAAAAAGTGACAGTCAGATAGAATTGAACCTGGTGAGAGAAGAGCTGAGATGAACTGGATGATTTCTACACTTGGAAATTTCTTTTAGTATGTGCTATTTCAATGACTGACTTACGTGTGTGTGGGTTTGGTGAGTCACTATTCCCTCTCCCGACTATCCTCTAAATACTTAGGTTCTAGACCTTTCCTTTTATAGCTCTTCTGTCTCTGAAACAATTTCCATGCTGTTTTCTCATTTTACATTCTAAAATGGAAACTTGTGTATCAACAACTTAACACCAGTGTGGTGGGCATTGTGGTACAGTGGGTCAAGCTGAAGCTGGCCCACATCCCACACAGGAGTGCCAGTTGGAGTGCTGGTACAAGTTCTGGCTACTCCATTTTTGACCCAGCTTCCTGCCAATGCACACTGAGGGTGCAGCAGAAGGTGGCTTAAGTGCTTGGGCCCCTGTTACACATACAGGAGGCCTAGATGGAATTCTGGGTGTCTGACCTAGCCTGGCCTAGCCCTGGCTACTGTAGATATCTGGAGAGTGAACCAGAGGATGGAAGATTCTCTCTCAATCCCTCTCTCTCCTATTTCTTTTCTCTCCCTCCATTCATCCTTCCCTTTCTCCCTCCCTGTTCCTTTCTCTTTCCCCCTCCCTCTTTTTCTCCCTGCCTTTAAAGTGGATGAAAATAAACAACACTTTTAAAGAAAGAATTGGATACTAATTGATGAGGAATCTTTCGGTCATTGGCTTGTATTATGTTTGGTCAATTCATTTTCTGTACTATAGGGATATTTCTGTACTATAGGGATGTTGAAATCCTGTTTGAAACGCCCGTGAGTGCTTCCACACAACACTGGTTATCTACTGTGCCTTTTTGAAATAGCAAATGCTAGTTCAGTGTTCTAGTACTTAGAACACTGTTTGCCTCTGGAGGCAATATTCACTTAGGAAAACGATGTAATGTTTCTGATACATTGAGCCATATGCTGTCTCTGTGTTTTTAGTGCAAAATGGTCAGCAATTTCACATAGCTCAAGTTAGTATATCAAATGATTCCTTTTTATACGTACATGATTACCTTTTAGTATGTGAATAAGCCCATATTCACCCCGATGCCCCAGGGAGAAATAATACCTTCTTGTTTTTCTGTTAATAGATATGATGGGTATGGCACAGCTCAGCAGCTTGACGTAGGAGATGCCAACAGTCATGAGTAAATACTAATTCCCCATTTTCTCCAGTGGACTTCTTGTGGCATTTCAGAACTCTGTGAAAGGGAGGAAATGTGGAATACATCTAGGAATAAAGAGAAAAGGGTGAGGAAAGGATATTGTGACCAAAGCCAGGTAGGAGTGAAAGATTGGTTCAAGGAGCATCCCAGGGCCTTTGCTCTGTGGAATGTGTGTGTGTGTGTGTGTTTAAATAAATCCTTATTTATTTATTTTTAAGATTTATTTTATTTATTTGAAAGAGTTACAGAGAGAGGTAGAGATACAGAGAGAGGTCTTCCATCTGCTGGCTCACTCCCCAAATGGCCACAACGGCGGGAGCTGTGCCAATCTGAAGCCAGGAGCCAGGAGCTTCCTCTGGGTCTCCCGCATGGGTGCAGGGCCCAAGACTTGGCCATCTTCCAATGCTATCCCAGGCAATAGCAGAGCTGGATCGGAAGTAGAGCAGCCGGGACTAGAACCAGCGCCCATATGGGATGCCGGCGCTTCAGGCCAGGGCTTTAATCCTCCACGCCACAGTGCCAGCCAAATGTGTTTGTTTTATAAATGGAGTTCTGACTATGGAGAAGGTATCTATAGCGTAGGGAAGCTCCTGCTGTGTGAATGATAGGGTCTCTGCTCCAAATCTCACTGTATTACTTACTCCCAGTAGTACGATTTTCATGATGAAAACAGATACTAGTGATTCTCCAGTCTAAAATTTAAATGTGGTCTGTGGTTTCATTAATAGATACCGTTCTTTAATTTCACTCTCAAGTACAACCTTGGAAAGCCCAGTAGGGTGACATTTCTAGTTGTGTCGGTGACTCCGTGCTGTGAGGAGTGCAGTGCCTCTGAAATCATGGCAGAGGTCCAGAGCAGTGGCTGTCACATCTGGAAAGGTGGTCATGCTTTGCTTCAGTCAATCGCTCTATGGGAGGTGAATTTGCCACGCGCTTGGGAGGCAGTAAGATGGAAGGATAGGTGATCCACTTTCTCTCTGCTTTTTTTTTTTTTTTTCCTTCTCTCAGTTTACTATGCTTTGAATACACTTCGCGCTGTTTTTCATTCACAGGCCCTGCATGTACCTAGAGCATTAGTGTTGACAACAATGATATCAAACGTTTATGGAGCAATATGTGATGAACTCTCTACTAAAAGACTAGCATGCTTATCTTATTTAATCCTCACAATGATTGCAGGAAACAGACCACTAATACCCCTGTTTTGCAGATGGAAAAAAAAATTGATCCATAGAAGTTAATTCCCAAGTCCCAAATTACACAGGTAGGAAGGGCAGGACCAAGACTCCTAAGCAGTCTGGCAGCCGAGGCAGGTTATTTGAAATGACTCTGCAGCTTATCCCATTTTGATGAGCTTGTAAACGGGTAGGGGCGGAGACTAGCTGGACACTTTGGTGACTTCTGAAAGCAGAATGAGAGCTGTGTGTAAGAGCGGGCAGGGCTGGTGAAATTGCTGTGTTCTCTTGGTGTCTGTATGATGGAACAAACTGCCCTGCAGTCATTATCAGGTGGTCTGCTATGTATTCCAAATTGACTGCCTGGTCATCTCCGTGTGATTGTCTGCTTTTCCACTTAGAAATCTAAAATATTGTCAAATTAAATAAAATGGAGATCGATATAAACCATCTATCTCTTAAAGTGGCAAACACTGACATTAGAACTTAAATATTCCACTGGCCTAATATTTCTTCTCTTACATTGATTTGGCTCACCTTGGAGATAGAATCTGAAAGTAGATTAAATAATTTCTGAACCGAGGTTACTATGGTGACCCAGAATGGAGTGTAAGATTTGTCCCTTCATATGTTGATATTGAGAAGTCTGCCTGTTTTTTCCTTGCCTTTTACAGAAGCTCTTGGTGTCATAAAAGGGGTACTGTGTGGGAAGAAGTATAATTTCAGATGCACTGGGGGAAATGCAGTTTGGAACTGGTCTCTGCTCTGTAAGGCCAGGTACAAGTAATTCTGTAGCTCATGTTCAAAGGCTAATGAGGTCTTGAAGGGCTCAGATGCTGAGAGCTGCATTGAGCTATTTATTTATGGGTGCCCCAAACCATACTCACAGGAGTTGTCCCTTTTTTGTCTATGTGCATCTGTAAGCTATCTCCATCAGTCTTGGTTTAAAATATCTATGTCACAGTGGTCCCCACATTTATATTCCCCTCTAAAACTCTCACCTGAACTTTGGACTTTAAATACAAATGCCAAAGTTTTGTCAGATGAAAAATAGGATGCCCAGTTAAAATTGAATTTAAGATAAACAATGAATTATTTTTAGCATAAGTATACCCCAAATATTATATTTATTTATGCTAAAAGCTTTTATTTTGAAATTCAAGTTTAACTGGGTGTCTTATATTTCATTTCCTAATTCTGGTAACCTTCTTCCTTCACCCTGCACCTTTATTTGAATAATGAGCAAATGCCCCAGTTTATCATGTCCACAGTGGAACTTCCAAATTTCCTTACCTAAACATACTCTCTGAAGGTTTTTCTCAGATCAGTAAATGACAACTTTGTTTTTCTGATGACTCAGGCCAAAACCCTGACATCTTGTCATCTCTGCGTATTTTACTCTGTCCAATTGTAAATGCTTTTGATTCTACTTTTATTGTCTAATCCCTGTCTCTGTGTCCATTGCTACCGCCTTGGACCCAAACACTGCCACCATCTGCTGCCCAGTGGATCCTCCTTTCCTTCATCTCCATAGTTGCCATAGCCCCTTCCCCATCTCGAAGTCAGGTGGATTTAACAGGAGTCACAGCATGGCAGGACGCTCTGAGAAACACCCACAGGCTTCAGGGTTGCTCACAAGGCTCTACTTGCTCAGCACCTCTGCCCACGGCCATCACTTTTTCATCCTCAAACATGCCTTCACTCACTTGCTACGTTCTCATTGTTCCTCCCATGCACTCATCTCCTTTGCCTCAGGGCTTTGCACAGTGCTCATTTCCTGGAAGTTTCCTTCCTCTGTATGTACATGGCTTGCTCTTTCCCAGTGTCCTCCGGCATCCAAATGTCATGTTAGGAGGAAGACTTCCTTCTCTCACTGTTTCAGTTACAGTATATTGCTTCATTTTTCTCCATAACAGTGTTCATCACCTGACATATATTTGCTCATTTGTTGATTGCCTGCTGATCCCCTAAAATGGAAGTTTAATGAAGGAAGAGACTTCTACTATTGTAGCCCTGGGACTTAGAAGGGCACGTGGCTCAATGCTGGTTTTCTGTAAAAATCTATTGAATAAATGAATGGAATCAATAATTGTTTTGTAGTGGTCAAATGTAGACAAATCCCACATAAGATGCAAACTGTTGAAATCTGTACTTAGCATAGAATTGGTCCTCTGTATATAAAATTAAACTAAAAATGAACCATAATGAAGAAGGGAATGGAAGAGGGAGTAGGAGGTGGGATGGGGGTTGGGGTGGGATGGTGATATGGAGGAAAGAACCACTATATTCCTAAAGTTGTGCCTATGAAAAATGCATTAATTAAATAAAAGCTTTAAAAAGCAATCTATATGTAAATTTGAACATGCACATTGTATTTAGGTACGTGCACCAGAGCCTGCAGGAGTGAGCATTTTTTGTGTATATGTGAAGGTCTCACATAATCTTGGTGTTACCAGTGACAAGAATACCATGAACATGAATTTTCCTCTGCATTCTTGAATCTTGTGTCATTGCTAGTAATCTATTTGTGTCTCTGTCTATTGCATTGTGTATCTGTAATCAGAATTGCTTTTATTTACTTTTTAGAGGCAGGATTAGGGATTTTTTTTTCCTTAACATGTTGAGTAATGCCTCCTTAGTCATTTCTCAGTAGAGATAACTGTTTATCTGGGCTGCCCCTCTTTCTCTTGGCATCCACAGGATTTCTGTTAATCACATTCCCATTACCCTCTAATTATGTAAAATTATGTCATATTATGTATAATTTCTGCTGGTAGCCACAGGGTGGCATTCATGTTCTTTGCTATCATTTTAATGACTGATGGATTACAAGGTCACTTTGAGTAGATAAATAGCCTATAGAGTCTTTCCAGTGAGGTTCATGTTCTGATTTTTCATATTAACACTTGTAAATTACAGAACTTATTATACTATCCCACCTGCACCTCATTTTGCTTCCAGCACCTTCAGTCCCTTGCTGCAGGAATCCAAGATGACTCTATCAGGTGGCCTTGTTTTAATATTCTACTCAGTCAAAGAGAATGTAATGAAAGCCAGCAGCTGACACTGCCTTGGTATTCATTTCAACTCAGCCATCGTGGGAAGACTTGCCAGCAGCCTTTCGCACAAGGCTCTGGCTGAACGCGTGCTGATAAACACTAAACTGAACAGCAAGGAGGATCGCTCACCCCAGTAGGCTTGTGCCACTCGAGCTGGTTTCTCCAGTCTAGTCCTTGAGGCGGAAAACCATCTAGTTAATATTTAAATACCACTTTGATTAGGAAAAGAAAACACACACAAAACAATGTTTACATGGGACTGTTCAGTTCTGAAGAAGCATCTGGATGGTGTTTTGGGGATGTAGAACCTATTCTTCCTACCCCTGAGGTAGTATTCACTTCATTCATTCATTTGTTTCTGTTCATTCATTCTCTTAAATTAATTATCATTTATTTCACTGATGATGAACTCACACATCAGTATATATTTTATTACATTTAGTTCTCAGTTGCTGTCCATTTAATAATTGAGCAAAATGAGTGGTATTTAAGAAAGTGAACAATTATTTCAAAATAGCACTGAAAATAAACTAGAGGGGTAAAATAAACATGGAAAGCTTTTGACTAATTTCTATTTTTTTTTTTTTTACATCCTAACAGTAGTCCTTGGGGATGACAAATTTTGCTTCCAGATGTCTAGGAGCCCAAAAGTCTTTGATATTCTCACTCTGTCCTGAGGAATTATTGTACTAGGGGCTTGCTGGCCTTTCTAACCTCAACCTCTTGTCTATTCCATAGCCTATTCTATACACTTCTGGAATCATCTTACTGAAACTACACATTCTTTTTTTTTCCCACTTAGAAAAGTGGGATGTCATTTAAAAAAAAATCTGAACTATATTTTTAGCTTCTGCTAATCTTTTGAAATTAATTCATCAAAAATTTTCTTCTCCTCTTTTGACTGAACACTTTAGTGACCTCCATGAATCCTCTGACTTCTTGCAGGTAATAGAAAACCTTATGCCTTCCCAAGTCATATATATAAAATCAATACAGAAACCAGGATGTCCATTGCAATGCATTAAGCAAGACTTTAATCTTCAAATTAGGGGGAAAGCTTTTCTCCTCACCTGCAGCTTAGCTGTAAGATTTCAAGGAGCAGAGTACACTCAGTCCAGCTTTCTTCCTTGCTCACCTGTTCTCCAAGCCCTAGATGCTGATACTGACCTGTAAAGGGTTGTAGTGCTTGGGAAGAATAGAGGTGGAAGAAGAAAAAGTTCTTATTTGACTGGTATTAGAAGACCATGTTGCTTTCATTAACACAGAAATATGTGGAAACCTAACACTTCAATGTGTTCTAGACATTGTTCAGAGGTTCCCTCACTGCTTCTTTAACTTGTTGTCCCTCATTTTTAGCTGTTGGCAGTGCACTTCACATAGACTCTGTTGGATTTTCATTGCCTTTGGGGCTAATCTGTAGACTACAAATGGTGTTAACTTTGATCCTGTGCACATATTCCTACCATGGGTCCTCCGCAATGATGCTCTTTATCATCACTGGGGTGGAGGGAAGAGTTTGTTCTTAGATGAAAATTTTTACTCCGCTCTCAGCAGATGCTTGAGCTGCAGTCTCATCTTTGGATTCTTCTAGACCAAGTCTGTGCAGCCCTTCTGTGCTCTCTCACTGCAGAGAATGTTTCTCAAATTCTCAAAGTGATTTCAGAAACCTCTTTTATAGTCTAGAGATTAAGGCTCCCTCCTAAAAGAAATCTACTGCTTTGTTGTATTTTTCTCAGCATGTCTTATCTTCCTGTGGGCCGCCGGGAAGCAAGTTCTCTGAAACCTACTGGGAAAAACCTACTTCTTTGACATCTTACTTTTGCATCTAATTCTGATTTTCTGATATCCAAATTTAAATCACAATGTGCCCTATATTTTTAAAAGGGTGTTTGGAGTTCAATGTTTAGAACTAGTATACTAGGTAATTCAGGCTAGCCATCCAACTAAAGACAGAATATACAGTCACTTTTATTTTCTAATCTGCTAGAAGGCACTGGAGCTACTGAGTAATCCAATTCCATGTACTTGGAAAGTGCAGATTTGGGGGTGTGCTTTTGCCCGGGAGCCATTTATCAACTGAAAGAGACATTCGAAAGGTGAGGAGACCCTTTAACAGGTGAGATGGGCCAGTCGAGTCCCGGAGTTTTCCTGTAACGCTCCTGGAGAGCTTGCCCCTAGGAGCTGGAGAAGGGGCGTTCTTCTTATCATGGAGCCCTTGTGTGGATGGAAGATCTGTTCTGTGACTGCTCAGTGATTCAGGAGTTTTCAGTCCCTAAAATTATATTAAGTGGTTCCCTGACTGTAGATTCCACAGACTACTCGAAGAAACAAGGAAATTAACAACATTCAAGGCCCAAATTAATTCGGCAAATATTAAAAAACAAACAAACAAACAAAAAAAAACAAAAAAAACTGGTACAGTGTCAAAGAACCAGGTAAACACAGACTTAAAACACATACAGGAGAAACAGTAGACACATGAAAAATAGAAAACAGACTCACAGAAGCATGTATCTTTTTAAAGATTTATTTGTTTATTTGAAAGAATTACAGAGGCAGAGGAGAGACAGAGAGGTCTTTCATCCGTTGGTCTACTCCCCAGTTGGCCGCAATGGTCGGAGCTGCGCTGATGGGAAGCCAGGAGCTAGGAGCTTCCTCTGGGTCACCCACGCCAGTGTAGGGGCCCAAGAACCTGGACCATATTCTGCTTTCCCAGGCCACAGCAGAGAGCTGGATCAGAAATGGAGCAGCCGGGACTTGAACTGGCACTCACATAGGATGTTGGCATTGCAGGTGGCGGCTTTACATGCTTTGCCACAGTGCCAGCCCCCAAAAGTATGTAATTTAAGACACTTTTGCATACCATCTTCAAAGACGACAAGACACAAAATGTTGGCAGAAAACTTGAAAATTTGAAAGATGACACAGAAAATTTGATAAGGAACCGATATAAATTCTCAAATTGAGAGCGAAAGGAGCAATATTGCAAATTCAGTAGATTTGTTTAACAGCATGTTAGACCTAGCCTAACCAAAGAGAAAGGTAATGGGCTGAGATATAGGTTGGAAGAAAATATGCATAAGGAGCTACAGAGAAAGAAAAGAAGGGGAAATTTAGTTGAGTAGGAAGAGAAAGATGACTCAGTACAGTCTATAATATATACTAACTATAAAGGGAAGAGTGAAAATGGGCCGCCACATATTTTACATGCTAACTTCAAAACTGATGAATGATCTTAATTTATAAATTAAAAAAGCTTAACAAAACCATGGCAAAATAAAAAACAAATAAATAGCTAAAACACAGTGATGTCACAGGAACAAAAGGAGACATTATCCAAAAAATAATCAGTGTGTATGGGGGGGATTCTTTTTAAAAGAACTATATTTAGACTGAAATATGGTCTCTGAAAAGCACTATTGCTTTTGAAAGTTACGATAAAGCAATGAGAGATTATTTTCAGAATGTTGAAAGAATACAGCAGCCCATCCAGCATTTCAGCCCAGTGATATATTCTCCAATCGTAACACTGAACGTGAAAACTGACTGCAACAGTTGGTTTTGGACTAAGTCTGGATCAGGGAAAATATGATGGAAAGCATAATACCCCAGCCATTGGAAATTTATGGATATGTGTATTAGATACTTACCACTTATAGTACTGAATAGGATGGCAGCCTTAGCTTTGCAACTATTAAATTGTGTAATCATAGGTACTGTCCTGGGCCTCATGAATCACATTTGAATCTTGACAACTGATCTGCTTGTACATTAAAGTTGGGCTAGTGTTACAGTACTAAATGAGATTTTGTGAATTTGATAAATTTCATGGATTTAATAAATAAAACCACATGCTATGTTGGAAAAAGTTCTCTTGAGATGCATAAAGTATTTAGAAATGAAGGGTCATGATATTTACAACTTAATCTGAAAGTGCATCAAAATGATGAATAACAATAGGTAAACTATAGTAACAATGATAAGGGTGAAAATGTAGGAACATGCTTATAACTGGCAAAGAGAAAATGTTTATTGTATAATATTGATGAAAAGAAAGGTGTTTATTGTACTATTTTGGCTATTTGGAAAAACAACTTTGGAAGAATATAAATTAAGATCAAAGATTCTTACAATTGACAACTCCACTGCTAGATGTGCAATAAAATAAATATTTGCACATGTCTACATACAAGAAACACAAGAATATTCAAAGCAGCATTACTTATAATAATCCAAAACTAGAAACAAATTCTCATCAACAATGCAATGAAAAAATTGTCATATCAGAACACTATAGATTATTATTCATGGGGCTGGCACTGTGGCATAGCCGGTGAAGCTGCCACCTGCAGTGTCAGCATCCCATATGGATGCTGGTTCAAGTTCCAGCTGTTTCACTTTTGATCTGGCTCTCTGCTATGGCCTGGGAAAGCAGCAGAAGATGGTCCAAGCCCGTGGGCCCCTGCACCCGTGTGGGAAGACCAGGAGGAAGCTCCTGGGTTCAGATTGGCATAGCTCCAGCCATTGCGGCCATCTGGGGAGTGAACCAATGGATGAAAGTCAGTCAGTCAGTCTGTCTGTCTGCCTGTCTCTCTCTCTGCCTCTCCTTCTCTGTGTAACTCTTTCAAATAAATAAATAAATAAATCTTTTAAAAAAGAATATTATTAAGCAATGGAGATAAACTATAACTACAGACAAAAATATTCCTCAATCTTATAAATATAATAAAGAATCTACAACTAAAAGAATGCATATTGTAAAATTCTATTTCAGTTGATGGATGCATAATTAAGTGTTATAAGGATAAATAAAACTAGTCCTCTATTATTGCATAGTCAAGTTAGCAGTTGCCTGTAGGAGCAGTGGAGTTGGTTAGAACTGGGGAGGAATCTTTTTTTTTTCAAGATTTACATGTTGGTAAAATCTAAACTTTGACCTGAGAGTGATTCTATGAATATTTGCTTTATACTAAATCTACTGTCTGACATGTTTTATGCACTTTCTTTTTTTTTAAACTTTTATTTAAGAAATATAAATTTCCAAAGTAAAGCTTTTGGGTTATAGCGGCTTTTCCCCCCCATAACCACCCTCCCACCCACAACCATCCCATTTCCCACTCCCTCTCCCATCCCATTCTTCATCAAGATTCATTTGTAATTATCTTTATGTACAGAAGATCAATTTAGTATTTACTAAGTAAAGATTTCAACTGTTTGCACCCACACAGATACACAAAGTATAAAGTACTGTTTGAGTACTAGTTATACCATTAATTCACATAGTACAACACATTAAGGATAGAGATCCTACATGGCGTGTAAGTTCACAGTGACTCCTGTTGTTGATTTAACAATTGACACTCTTATTTATGACATCAGTAATCACCCGAGACTCTTGTCATGAACTTCCAAGGCTATAGAAGCCTCTTGAGTTTGCCAACTCTGATCTTCTTTAGACAAGTCTATAGTCAAAGTGGAAGTTCTCCCCCCACTTCAGAGAAAGATACCTCCTTCTTTGATGGCCCGTTCTTTCTGCTGGGATCCCACTCACAGATATCTTTCATTTAGGTCAAAAAAAAAATTTTTTTTGTCACGGTGTCTTCACTTTCCATGCCTGAAATACTCTCATGGGCTTTTTAGCTGGATCTGAATGCCTTAAGGGCTGATTCTGAGGCCAGAGTGCTGTTTAGGACATCTGCCATTCCATGAGTCTGCTGTGTATCCCGCTTCCCATGTTGGATCATTCTCTCCTTTTTAATTCTATTAGTTATTATTAGCAGACACTATCCTTGTTTATGGGATCCCTTTGACACTTAATCATATCATTATGATAAATTATGAACTGAACTGATCACTTTGACTAGTGAGATGGCATTGGTACATACCACCTTGATGAGACTGAGTTGGAATCCCCTGGCATGTTTCCAACTCTACCATTAGGGGTAAGTCTGATTGAGCATGTGCCAAACTGTACATGAATTTCCTTTCAGGAAAAAAGAAATGTTTATGAAAGAAGAGAAAATGATTACCATGGATGCTCTGTGGAAAATGACTTTGAAGTTGTAAGAAAGAAAACCAGGAGATAGGATGCACTTTCCATAGTCTTTTGATGGTAGTAGTAAGGATCAGTGTTATAGCAGGGAATCAAACAGTGGTGGATAGATTACAGGTATAGTTTGGGGATAGAATCAATGGGACATGTTCATGGAGTGTATGTGCAGACTGAGCCCCACATCTTGTGATAAGCAGAATGAAGAATAGCATTTTGGTTGTGGGGTTGCATATGCAGATGATAGGACCATTGATTGTGATTGAGAACAAAGGAGGAACAATTTTAAAGAGAGAAATGAACAGTTCATTTTTAGAGTACAAAGATGATGACAATGGGACCAGGACCAAATCTTGGGGCATTCTGGAAAAGCTGTTGTCATGATACCAATGATAAAAAGTATTGCAAAGAGGAGGAACTGGTTGACCAAGTTGAAGACAGAAATGACTTTTGGTTCATTAAGAGGATGATTTGATAATATTAATAAAAACAGTTTTGCTGGAGGGGAAGGTAGGCATAGAAACTTACTGAAGTGGAGCGAAGAGACAATGGGAGTCAGGAAGTTAAGAAATGGAGAATTGAAAACACTTTTAGGATGGTTTACTGGGAAACTGAAAATAGAGAGATGGGATAAAAAAGCCTTTTATTTGTTAATAAGGAAGAGACAAGACAGGTGTCCGGGGAAAGAAAACAATGATGCGGAAGCAAGAGGAAAGGCTTCCAGTGATGAAGTCCTGACTATCAAACACAGGTGGGTTGTAGTGAGCACATACTATGGGGTAGGCGTGGTTCAAAGAGCTAGGTGTTTACTGACAAAATTCATTTTCTTTCCTGAAGGACACACAGGAAGGGAGGAGAAAGATGAACAAACTAACAATTATGGCAATGTATGCTGGTAAAATACACGAACACCTAGAACACGCCAGGGGTGCACAGCTCAGCCGTGGAAAGCAGAGGGTGAGGGGAGACTTTTTCAAAGAAGTTACACATAAGTAGAACCTCAAAAGAGGCATCTAACCAATCAAGTGCAGGAAGAACAGTAATAATTCTTTCCTAACTTCATCACTGCTACATTTTCCAGCTTTACCACTTGTCACAGTATGCCTGCCTTCCAGCCTGCACACATGAACATTCAACTACCTCGCAGTACCTGTCATTGGCCTAAGATGTTGTGTTGGTTTTCTGTGAAATGCTCTTTCCCTCCTAGTGAACATCTACATGTCTCCCCTGCTCGGCTGAAAAGCCACATATTTTCTAATGTGCTTCCATACCCTACAAGGCAGAACTAAATGCTTTTGCCTTAGGGCTGCTGTGGCACTTCACGAGTGTCTCTATAACATGGTGTGACTTGGGACTTCTAGGGAAGGTGTTAGCATGGTTAATCGTGGAGAGTCTGGTGCCAAGTTTCCTGGGTTCAAATTGTAGCTAGCTCTGCCATATACAATCTGTGTCACCTTGGAAAAATTCCTCCATCGCCGGTGTCCCAGTTTCCTCCTTTCTAAAATGTGAAGCATAAAACTCACTGGAGTAGAAATGAAAGAGATATGAAAAGAGGGGGAAGGCCCAGAGGACAGAGAAACCAGGGACAACCAAGATGAACAGGATGGACCTTGTGAGTCTGCATGCAGGCCTGTTTTGTCTGTCCACTTTTCCTAGGGAAGGGGGAATCTATGTGCTGGATGGAACACGGGTCCTGATTTCTCCCTTGAAATACAAATTTGACTACAAATTATTTGTGATTATAGAAATGAAAGTGATTTTATTTTTGTGTCTTCATTCTCTAGCTTGAGTTTTTTTTTTTCTGTAGTGCACTGTCCGTTTTGCCAGTTTGTTCCCATAGAAACCACTGAAAATTTGCAGCTTGTTCATGTGACTCTGAGAAGTGGTACATGTTGTTGTGGGTATTAAATGAGTTAATATTGTAAAGCACTTAGACGTGTGTCTGACACATGAAAATATTCATGGTAAATCTGAGCTATTAGTATGATGATTGGGATGTGTTAGAAAACATGCATAGGAAGTATCTATTTATTCTTAATCTTTTTGTGTCCTGCCACTCTTTATCCACCCACCCAACTTTCTCTTACACGGCACAGAGGAGATCAAATAAAGTCATATGGAAAGTATAAATTAGTGAATTTTCCTCACTCCTACCTAGCTGATTTTATGTAGTCTGCTTTATTGGCGTGTCCTTGGATTCGCATAGGTTTGAACATAAAGCACATAGGCACAGTGCTATTTGAATGAGTTTTATAAATATTGTCCTCCAAAGATTTCTAAAGTTACAGGAATATCAGAGGGGCAATGTATTAAATCCTTAACATGTTAGTGACACTTCTAACAAATCAAAGGTGCTCAGAATAAAACTTAAAGCTCAAAAACTTTCTTTTGTTGTTGTTGTTGTTGTTGTTAGTGTTCAGGAATCTCTTTCCAGTATCCATCACTAAAGGTTACTAACCTAATCTCTCCCAAAAAGTAGCTTATCAGGAAACTTGTCTCTGGGGAGAATGTGAACCCTTGATGACAGACTGGGAATAAGAGAGAAAGAAAAAGGGACACTAAGCAGAAAAATGGAAAGAAGGAACACCCAGGGCAAAAAATCTAGATCTTAGGAGTTTGTCCCCCAGGTCTTGCCCTGTTTCCACAAAGGAGTAATGCATGCACTAGGAGAAAAATTGGTAGTGATTTCTGTCTTTGGAAATCCTAAGTGTAATGACAGTGACATATGTGTGATTTTAGAAAGGAAACTGTTTTTTTTTTATATATAAGGTCCTTTTTGTACTTTGTTTATTTATTTATTTATTTTAAGTGCATCCTTCATTTTTGCTAGTTTGTTTCCGTGGACATCATTCACAATTTACAGGTCGTTTAAGTGGATCTGAGAAGATGGCAATAGTAATACATAATACCCTGCCATGGGTTATCAATAAATAGCATGAGTGCTCTGGGGTGCTTATCCTCCACCTGTCTGCTTAATCACTTAGCAAATCAAGCTTTACAGTAATAAAATCCAGGACATTAGCCTTCTCCTCGCACCCACCTCCCCCCAGATGTGAGTGGTAGAAGAGAACTAAAGATGTACCGTCCCTCTCTGTGGATATTATAATGTAAGTTGTGATCAGCCTAAGAAGGGTTGGGGGGGATACTCAAAGGAACCTATGGCTCATTAGTTAGTGTCTGGCCCCCACACAGCTGTTAGCACTTGTTCATTCAATGTCAAGGTAGTTGGGGAAACTGTGTATCCTAAAATGATTGCAAACAGCAGAGAAGAAAAAGCTAGGGGTTTTATGTTTTTAGTAAATAGCGAAGGGAGTGGGTGGAGCAGAGAAGAGGTGGCTGCTGAGAGCTATGAGGGGAATGCATGAGGGCAATCTCTGGTACTTCGGGGGAACCATCTCTGCAGAATCCACAGTAGAGGAGCCAAGCAAGAGTGAACAGGGGAACTGTGTGACCAGAGACCAAGGCTGGCCTGAGAAAGAGGGCTTTCTCCATTTAGATAAATGGACCTCCTACTCCACTGTCACCTCCTGCTCCTCAATAATCACCATGTTCAGAAGCCATTCCTGTTTCTCAGGTTTAAATGTGGAGGGAGAATAGAAACAACATCTGAGACTCCTATAAAACTGAAACAAGAATGGAAAGAAAGGTGGGAAAAAAGATGGATATGTAGACAACACATGGAGTGGAAGAAATTCAAGACTACTTTATTCAAGGAGAAAACATATATCAGTAAAATCTGATGGCAAATCTTATGAGATTGATGAATGAAAAATTAGTGATTATCTGCCATATTTTCAGTATTCTGCTTGGCACAGTGATGACAAAAAGCTTCAATATTTCTTCCTTCAAAAATTTACAATGGGTAAAAGAAAGCTAGAAAGTCGAAATAAAGCTTGTCCATTCAATACTAGTTCATCCCTGTTGGATGAAATGTTGTAATGTGGGAGAGGCCAATTAGTCCTTGAGAATGCAGTCACACGTGCTGTCTAAACTAGTGCTGAATCGGGAGTATTCTAGGATGTCAAAATGCCCCTGGTCAAAGATTTTGGAAAACAAAGTTTGAAGAACAAGTTTTACATTTCTGACATGGTAATGAGTTAACCAGAATAGCTTTAGCCATCATTTCTGCCTGCCAGTCTTGAGACAAATACTTGCTATTTAAATGCTTGGAATTCAACTTGCCAAAGTTGAAAGAGGTGACAAAACTGGAGAGCTAAGAAGTGGCTATCTCCCTGGACATCATACAGCTCTTCTCACAAGCTAGCTGTTCTAATTGGCTTGGTGAATAACAGGGATGAAACCTAGGGGAGTCTTGTATGACTTTTCTGCATCTCTATATATACAGAGATGGGAAGCTCTAGGCAGCATTGAAATGATACTTATGCAGTTTGGAATATTTCTATGAAATGCGTAATTATAGAATGCTTAGAGGATAGCTAATCACTTATCTATCAGTTCAAATAGCCTGAAATTACAATGTGATTATATGAGGTAAGACGTTCTGAGTAAATAAGGCAACAGAATAGCTCAAAATACAACTTGGGATCTTGGTCTGCCTCAGTGATCAGAACAATTAGAAGGAAGTAAAGATCTAATAAGTGCCAAATTCTCACCAGGGAGTGAGAGAAACTTTTCAAGAAGGGCTGGCAAACATGGGTCACCCTTTTAAGAAACCAAAGGAATCAGCCAAGCATATCAAATGGATGAAATATCCATTGAGTGATGTAACCTTGCACAAGATGCTGAAAACCTTGTCTATTGACAATTTCATCAGCTAGACAGAAGACATGAAAACAGATGAATAGCCAGATAAATATTGCATATAGTAATTATGCACCAGCTATAAATATGGTGAGTTGATGTTTTCTGCCTCCAGGGAAGTGTTGTTAAAATTGGGATAGTGATTTTGATGAGAAGGGAATCAGAACTCAGGAAACCTGAGTTTAGAATTTAAATAGCCCTGGAGACTGGGTCATAATGATAAAGTATTACACAACAACAAGGAGGATTTTATTTCCTGTGTCACTCCCATGAGGTTTGCCTGTGGAAAAAGGTTAAGATACTTTCTCCCCTCTTGTTTCTAGTGGCAGAATTCCTTGGGATATGATGTCCATTTATGTTAAAGTATCTAGCCATGGGCAATCTGGTCTGGTTGTCTGGTTTCTTTTTACTTAGATGTTCTACTAAAATAATAATGAGTAATACAAAAAATCAAAAATTTTGACTCTTTTTTTTCCTGAATTTTATTCTCTAATGTTAGGGAAGTATAAATTCCAAAGCTAAATCCTGTGCTACAGGGGAAAATATCCCAAGCAAACCTCAGAAAGTTATATCTCTGCTTAGTGATTTATGGTTCTGCTTTGTAAGCTGTGATACAAATATGGTTTGGCTGGCGCTGCGGCTCACTAGGCTAATCCTCTGCCTGTGGTGCCGGCACTCCCTGTTCTAGTCCCGGTTGGGGTGCCAGATTCTGTCCCAGTTGCTCCTCTTCCAGTCCCGCTCTCTGCTGTGGCCCGGGAGTGCAGTGGAGGATGGCCCAAGTACTTGGGCCCTGCACCCCGCATGGGAGACCAGGAGAAGCACCTGGCTCCTGGCTTCAGATCAGCGCAGCACCAGCCATAGAGGCCATTTAGGGGCTGAACCAATGGAAGGAAAACCTTTCTCTCTGTCTCTCTCTCTCTCACTAACTCTGCCTGTCAAAAAAAAAAAAAAAAAAAAGTGTTTCCCAGAGCTGTGTCCTTGCTTTGCAGTGCTTGATAAACACAAGCCAAGAGTCTGAGGACTTTTGGAAATTAATTTTCAGGCTGCTCTTCTGTGAAAAAAAAATATGGTTTTAGATATGAAGATAAAGTGCGATATTTTGGTGTTCAAAATATATATCCTCTATGAACTCAAGAGGCTCCCATAGCTTTGGAAGTTCATGACAAGAGCCTCAGGTGATTACTGATGTCATAAATAAGAGTGTCAATTGTTAAATCAACAACGGGAGTCACTGTGAACTTACACCCCATGTAGGATCTCTGTCCTTAATGTGTTGTACTATGTGAATTAATGGTATAACTAGTACTCAAACAGTACTTTATACTTTGTGTATCTGTGTGGGTGAAACTATTGAAATCTTTACTTAGTTTATACCAAGTTGATCTTCTGTATATAAAGATAATTACAAATGAATCTTGATGAAGAATGGGATGGGAGAGGGAGTGGGAAATGGGATGGTTGTGGGTGGGAGGAAGGTTATAGGGGGAAAACCACTATAATCCAAAAGTTGTACTTTTGAAATTTATATTTATTAAATATATATATATCCTCTGTGCAAGTGTCCCCACTCCAAGGTACTAAAATTTGGTTAACTCTTTTTTTTTTTTCTTTTCTTTTTGAAAAAAAAAAAAACAACCTGTGTTTCTTGTTGAATGACACTAATAGGTCAGTCACGCGTCTAGGAGATGCCTGCTTTCTCTTGATCTTGGCGAGGGAAACACGATGGAAGGGAATCCTATTGGTGTTGTGCTTTTATCTGTTGTAGCAGAGTCCAGAGTCTGTAGGAAAGGGAATCGTGGAAGCCTGGGCTCATGCATGCACAGTCTTCTTCTGGAGTGCTTTCTCAACATGAAAGTGCCAAGGACACATTGTACTCAAAAGCAATACCTTATTTCCTCTTCACTTGCTAGTTTGAGTATAGATTTATTTTTTAGCATGGTATCTGAAGCCATTGTAATGTGACCCCAGCCATGCTAAGCCTTGGTATTCTTCTCTGTCTACGGATCACTCATTCCTAGAATTGCACCCAGTCCACCTGCATGTTTTTGTTTTTTCTTGCCTTCAAATGCTTTGTCTTCTCTGATTGGAATGTCATTATTCTGATTTTTCAAGAAAAGCCAGGAGAGGGACCCTGTGCCTAATCTTGTTAAAATCATAAGAAAAGTCAAATTGAAGAAAATAAAAAGGAAAGATAAGCCTATATTACCCTTCCACCAGCCCCTAGGAGCTCAGTGGAGAGGATTGCTTCCTACTTGGAAGAGGGAGGGCAAACTGAGTCTCAGTGCCAGGCCCCCTGTAAAAACAATGAATGCTCCAGCCTCATGGAGAGGCTGTGAGAGGGAGCTCATGGTGTGCCTTGGAGCTCAAAGCTTGGCAAACTGTGCTGAGACATAGAAACTGATAAAGGCCCTACCACCCAGCTGGGGCTCACCAACTGAGCATCTAGCTTTGCCCAGCATCGGGTGCACTCTGATGGGTTGGACTCATTTCAGAATGTGCCACTGCCAGGCTCAGGTGGGCCAGGAGGGCACTCCCAGGACTTTGAGAGGCCAGGGACTCTGGGACCCAGTTGTGACCAACCTGTTTCCAATCTGGTGGCTAAGGGGTTGCCTTTATCACTATCTTACAACCCTGAGTGACAGCAAGAGACCAAGGGACTGTCTTGTAAATCACTTCTGGGCTGATAAGATCTTAGCGGTTTCCACCTTAACAGTGCTGGGAAGATCTTAACAGTTTTCATCCCTATGCCATACCTGTGGATGGAGTCTCTGTGTTTGCTCTAGTATCAGGTAGAGACCCACAACCTTGGCAGATTTGTTTGATGTATAGCACCACCAGCCTATCTCAGAACTGGTGTCCAACCCCAAGATTGCACCAGATCTGGTGAATGTGAACTCCAGGGGAGCCTCATATAGGGTCTGCCTGAACAGCCAAGGTGCTACCCCTCTCATCCTTCCTACAACCTTGGGCAGAAAGCTAGGAATCAAAGGTTAGTTTTGAAACTCAGTGCCATGCTGACAAAACCCAGCATTGAGCGGACTCTAAATGTCCCTGTCTCTAGGCCATCGCCTGCAGATAGAGCCTCTGGTCTATCTGTGCCCAAGGGAGTTCCATGGTCATGGTTGAATAGTCTTATGTTGCAGCCAGCATCACCAGAGTTGAAAGGTGCAGCACCAGGCAATGAGACAACCTGAGCAGCAGACAGAATATAGTCCACTTGGAAGCAGAAAAGACTGCTTAGAATTTCTAGAAGGGCATCTACAATGAAGTCAGATTACTAAAGCTAATCCTTCAGTGCACAGATGATGACATACTTCAACAAGGATCAGAAAATTCCAGGGAACCGAGATGTCACCTAAAGAGTGGAATACTTGGCCGGCGCCGCGGCTCACTAGGCTAATCCTCCGCCTAGCGGCGCCGGCACACCGGGTTCTAGTCCCAGTTGGGGCGCCGGATTCTGTCCCGGTTGCCCCTCTTCCAGGCCAGCTCTCTGCTGTGGCCAGGGAGTGCAGTGGAGGATGGCCCAGGTGCTTGGGCCCTGCACCCCATGGGAGACCAGGAAAAAGCACCTGGCTCCTGGCTCCTGCCATCGGATCAGCACGGTGCGCCGGCCGCAGCGCGCCGGCCGCGGCGGCCATTGGAGGGTGAACCAACGGCAAAGGAAGACCTCTCTCTCTGTCTCTCTCTCTCACTGTCCACTCTGCCTGTCAAAAAAAAAAAAAAAAAAAGAGTGGAATACTTAAGTGGAGACTTCAAAATAGCTACTTTAAGGAAAAAAGAAAATTCCAGAGAAAACAAAAAATTCAGTATTCTGAGATCTGATAGAAGAAAATAAAATCAAACAGAAATCCTTCAAATGAAAAATGCACCAATGGAAATTAAAAATATGGTACATATGGTCTGCCTACATTTACTTATTAAACTCTTTATTTAGTGGAACACTAAGCCTATAATTACAAAGTAAAATGAAAGTATTGTAAAAATTTTAAAAAGAGGAGAAAGAGGAAAGGTATTGTTATAGTCTTAAAATTGAATCTATGAACTATGAGATGTTTTCTCCTTATATAATAAATACATTTAAAAATATGATAGGCATCAATTGCAAAATATATCAAACAGAAGAGCCAGTGACTTTGAAGACAACTTATTTGAAAATACACGGTTTGGTGTGTGTGGAGGGAGAATAATCAAGAGGAATAAAAAAACCTTCTGGAAAACAGAGGATAGTGAAAAGAGTAAATATTCTAGTTATTGGGATTCAAGAGGGACTTAAGAATTTCAAAGGTGTAGAAAGTGTATTCAAAGATAAAATGATAGAAAACTCCCCATACCTAGAGAAATATACAGCTGTCCAGGTACAGGAAGGTCAAAGATCATCTGTCATAGTTAGCCTAAAATCTGTTATAATCAAGTTCACCAAGCCTAAGCATAAAGAGAGGATTCTCAAAAATGTAAGAGATAAAAAGCAAAGAACACACAAAGAGGTCCCAATTTATGTGACTGAAGAGTTCTCAAAAGAAATTTGGCAGGCCAGTGGAGAGTGAACCAGTAAAGTAGGAGAGGCTTTTACGGTATTAAAAAAATATCAGAGGGTAGAAAACTGACTGGTAAATTAAAATACCAACAAATTCATGATACTCTAAAATTGTTAACATGATGTGTAAATTATTTAGGTCTTTACGATGAAGGCTAAAAAAATGTAACTATACTAAAATGTTAAGATACAGGCAGTATGGAAAGAGGCCAGTTGTAACATCAAAAATTCAAAATGTGGGAGGAATGAAGCACAAATATAGGATGCTTTGTTAGGATTTTTTCTATTTGTTTTTATTTTGTCTTCTCCTGCTTCTATAATCAAGGTTAAATCCTTATCATCTAAAGATAGCTTGTTATAGCCAAAAGTTTTTTTTGGCTGGCATTGCAGCACAGTAGGTTATGCTGCTGCCTGTAGGCTGGCATCCCATACAAGTGCCGGTTTGAGCTGCTCCACTTCTGATCCAGCTCCCTCTAATGTACCTGGGCCCAAGCCCTTAGTCCCAAGTCCCCTGCGCCCACGTAGGACAGCTGGATGGAACTACTGGCTTTGGTCTGGCCCAGCCCTGGCCATTGTGGTCATGTGGAGAGTGAACCAATGGATGGACAATCTCTTTCTGTCTCTACCCCTCTTTTAACTCTGTGTGTCAAATAAATAAATCTTTAGGAAAAAGGTTTTTGAAAGCCTCAAGGTAAACACAAAACAACATCTGTAGTTATAAGCCTTACCAAAAAATAATAAGCAAGAATACCACCAGAGAAAACCACTTAACCACAAATGAAGATTATAATTTATGAAGAAATTATAAAAGTAACTACATAAAAATACAAAATAATTTTTTAACATTAATAACTGTTACATGACAATGGGCTACATTCTTCAGTGAAAAATTATTAAATGTCTGAAAGGATTAAAAACAGGACCCAACTATATCCTGGTTATAAGGAACTCCATCTCTGAGACGCACTTGACTGAAAGTGAAATGATAGAACAAGATATTTCCTGCCAATAGAACCCAAAAGTAAGCAGGAGTGGCTATACTATTATAAGATAAAAGTTTTTTATATCAAAAACAATAAAAGGAGACCAGGAAGGTCATTACCTAATGAAAGAGTGTTTAATCCAGCAAGAAGAAATAACAGAAGCATAAAGAAAATGCTAATGGACACAAAGGGAGAGACTCCAATACCATAATAGTAGACAATATTAACACCCTACTTTCAGAAATGAAGAGATATTGCAGACAGAAAATCCATAAAGAAACAGAGGAGTTAAGTTGTACCTTAGATAAACTGGACATAATAAACCTCTAATGGGCTTTCCTTGCAACTACAGAATACACCTGCTTCTCCACAGCACATGGAATGTTTTCCATGATGGATCCTAGAGTAGCTCACCACATAAGTCTCAATAAACTTACAAAAGTAGAAATCATACTGAGTATCTTTTCTGACCACAGTACAATAAAACTAGAAATCAGCAAAAAGGAAAATGTCATCAACTACACAAATGGAAATTAAGCAACTTACTGCTGAATAACCAATGGATCAAGGAGGAAATAAAAAACATTTCTGAAATGAAAGAAAATGGAAACACAACATACCATAATATATGGGACACAAGAAAAGAAGTACTATGAGGGACGTTTATAGTGATAAATTCCTGCATTGAAAAAACAGAAAGATTTCAAATAAACAAGTTATCTCTGCACCTCTGGGAATTAGAAAAACAATAACAAATCAAATTCAAAACTGGGAGGGGGAAAGAAATAATAAAGCTCAGAGCATACATAAATGACATAGAGACTAAAAAAATCACTAAAAGAGCTGTTTTTTGGAAGCAAGCCAAATTGATAAAACTTGGATAGATTAGCCAAGAAAAAAAATGTTTATATATAGCTAAAGATGAAAATGAAGACATTACCACTTGCACCATGATATTTGATCGATCATTAAAGATTACTATGAACAACTATGATAACCTAAAATAAGTGAATAAATTTTTATACATGCACACCTTACTCAGATGCTCATAGGAGTTAGAATATCCACATAGAACAATAATAAGTAGTGACATTGAATCAATAATAAGAATAAAACTCTAATCAAAGAAAAGCCCAGGACTAGATAGCTTCACTACTAAATTCTCTCATTTAAAGGAGAATTAAAACCAATCCTCCTTAAATTATTTCAATAAACAGAAGAAAAGGAATTTTTTCAAATAATCTAAAGCCATCATTACCTTGATATCAAAATCAGAAAGGATACAGTAAGTAAAGAAAGCCACAGGCCACTATCCTTGATAAACATAGATGCAAAAATCCTCAACAAAATATTAGCAAATCTAATCTAACAACATGTTAAAAGGATCATTTACCATGATCAAGTGGGATTCACTCTAGGGATGCAAGGATGTATTAACATATTCAAATAAATATGATAAACCACTTCATGATCATTTCAATAGATGCAGAAAATGCATTTGATAAAGTTCAAAATTGCTTCATGATAAAAATTCTAAGGAAATTATGTATAGAAGGAACATACCACAGCATTATAAAGTCCATATATAACAAGTTAACAGCTACCATTATATTGAATGGGAAAAAGCTGAAGGCTTCCTAAAATCTGGAAAAAAACAAGGATGCACACTTTCACCACTTTGATTCAACATAGAATGGAAGAGCATAGCTAGAGCAATTGGACAAAAGAAAGAAAGAAATGGCATCAGAATTGGAAAGGAGGGAATCAAACTGTCACTGCTTATAGATGACATGATCTTATACATAGAAAATGCTAAATACTTCACCAAAAAGCTTTTAGAATTAATGAAGAAATTCAAAGTTTCAGAATACAAAGTTAATATACAAAAATCAGTAGTGTTGTTATATACCAATAGTGAATCATATCAAAAAGAAATCAAGCAGGCAATCCTATTTCAAATAGCTTCCAGAAAACACCCTGAGAGGGGCCGGCCCTGTGGCATACTGGGTAAAGCCACTGCCTGCAGTGCTGGCATCCCATACTGGTGCTGGTTTGAGTACTGGCTGCTCCACTTCTGATCCAGTCCCTGCTATCGTGCCTGAGAAAGCAGTGGAAGATGGTGCAAATCCTTGGGCCCCTGAACTCACATGGGAGACCAGAAGAAGCTCCTGGCTCCTGGTTTTGGATCAGCCCAGCTCTGGCTATTGCTGCCATTTGGGGAGTGAACCAGCAGATCAAAGATCTCTCTCTCTCTCTCTCTCTCTCTCTCTCTCTTTCCACCTCTGCCTCTGCCTTTGCCTCTGCCTCTCTAACTCTTTCAAATAAGTAAATCTTAAAAAAAATACCCTGGGTATAAATTTAACGAAACAGATGAAAGATCCCTGCAATGATTATTTATAAATCATTGTTGAAGAAAATTGATGAGGGCCCACAAAAAGAATGGAAAGACATTCCATGTTCATGGATCAGAATAATCAAAGTTATAAAAATGTGTGTACTACTTAAAGTGATTTATAGACTTAGTGTAATCCCTCTCAAATACCCAGGACAGATGCCAAATCCCCGTAAGTGGTGTGGTTAAAAAAAAAAACCATTTTAATTGTTAAAGTCATCAAAGGGATAGGATTAAGTGTTAAAATGATCATATAGCTACGATTAAGTGTTAAAACTATCATACAAATAGAATTAAGTGTTGGTAACAATAATTATAGATAGAATTAAAAAGGAGTGAATGCTCCAACATGGGACGCAGTCCACACAGCAGACTCATAGAATGATAATGGCTTAAAGTAGCATTCTGACCTCAGAATCAGCCCTTAAGTCATTCTGGTCTGGCTGAAAAGCCCAAGAGCATTTCAGGCATGGAAAACCAAGATACTATGGTAAAACGTATCCTACATAAAGGACCTCTGTGAGAGAGAACCCGCTGGAAAGAAGTGGTAGTCAAAAAAGGATTTACTTTTCTCTGAAAGGAGAGAAAACTTCTAATTTTCTTATGGCTTTGTCTAAATACTAAAGGACTAAAGGAATTTCTGGATTCAAAAGGTTTCCATAGCCTAGGCAGCTCATGTCAAGAGCCTTGGGTGATCATTGACATCATACATAAGGGTATTAATTGTTAAATTAACAACAAGAGTCACTGTGAGCTAACTTCCCATGAAGAACCTCTGTTCTCAAAGAGTTATATTATGAGAGTTAATAGTAAAACATGTTCTCAAAGATTTACTTCATTTTAGTGTATTAACTGGAGGATATTCTAATATCTCGTAAGTTTTAGATAAGTCTAAGTGCCCAAATCTATTGCTTGTTTCGTTAGGTGCTTCTTCAATTAATGATAAATCTTGTTCCCAAAGAAAACAAAGTATATTATCACAAAGATGAAAAGAAGAATAAGAAAGGAAATAGGAAATGTGGGAGTGAGGGAGGGAGGGAGGATGGAGTGGGAAGAATCATTATGTTCTTAAAAGTGTCAGTCGGATATATATGAAATTTGTTCCCTTTATATAAATAAAAAAATTAAATAGTTAATTAAAAATACATGATAAAATTCATAGATTTCAAACAATTTTTCACACTAAAATAAACTGTTTGAATTTAATTTTTAATAAAAAAAATCCCATGACATTTTTTACAGAATAAGGAAAAAACAATACTAACATTTGTGTGGAACCATGAAAGACTCTGAATGGCCAAAGTAATCTTGAGCATGAAAGACAGAGCAGAAGGCATTGTATTATAAGATTTAAAATATATTTTTTACAAAGCTCCAATAATTAAAATAACATGATATTGGCATAAAATTATCTATAAACTGATGAACAGAATTGACACCCTAGAAGTAAACATACACATATACAGCCAAAGAATATTTGACACACATTCTAAGAACAGGTATTGGAAGAAAGATAGTTGTTTCAATAAATGATGATGGAAAACTGGATGTACACACAGAGAACAATGAAACTAAGCCCCTGTAACTCACCATTTACAAATAGCAGCCCCAAATGGATTAAAGTCCTAAATATGACACTTGAAACTTTGAGATTATTAGAAGAAAACGTAAGGAAACACTTCAGGACAGTGGAATGGGCAAGGGTTTTCTGGATCTGACCCTGAAGCACAAGAACAAAAGCAAAAATAGACAAATACAGTTTTCATCAAACTAAATAACTTTTGAACAGCAAAGGAAAGAACAGTGTAGATACAACCTACAAAATGGGCAAACTATATTTGCAAGCTTTAAATCGGATAGGGGCCAATATTTGGAATAATTAAATAACTCAAATGCAAAACAGCTAAAATACAGATGCAAACAATCCAATTAAAATTGGCAATAAATCTAAACAGATATTTCTCAAAGAAAGACATACACTTGGCCAACAGATAGGTGAAAAAAATGTTAATCCTCACTAATCATCAAAGAAATGCAAATCGAAATCATAATGAGATATCACTTTACTCTAATAAGACTCATTGTTATCAAAAACACTGAAGATAATGAGTACTGATGAGAGTATGGAGAAAAGGGAACACTGGCATACTGTTGTTGGGAATGTAAATTTGTACAACCATGGCGAAAACCAGTATGGCAGTTCCTCAAAGACTAAAAATAGAATTACTATATAATCCATCAATCTCACTACTGACTATATGGCCACTGGAAATGAACTCCATCTGTTAGAGAGACATCTGCACTCCTATGTTTGTTGTAGCACTACTGATGAAAGGAAGGGAAGCCCAATGTCCATCAACTGGTGAATGGATAAAGAAAATTTGATACATGTACATAATGGAATACTACTCAGCCATAAAAAGGATAAAATATTATTTGCAACATTGATGGAACTGGAGGTCATTATGTTAAATGAAATAAGTCAAGCACAGACACATCAAATGATCTCACTCATGTGGCATCCATAAGAAAGGTGCTTTCATAGAAATTAAAAATATAATTGTAGTTATCAGAGGCTGGGAAAAGGAGTAGGGAGGGAGGGATTAGGAGAGGTTGACTGATGGGTACTAGAGTATAACTCGTAAGTTGTTTTGGGGTTTTATGACATGGTAGAATGATGATAGGTAATATTAGTTAATGGTATATTTCTCTATAAATGCTAGAAGATGGGATTTGAGGATGTTTTCATATAAACAAATGCCAAGTGTTTTAAAGGATGAATACATTTACCCTAATTGGACATTACACAATGGATGCATGTAACAAAATAGCATGCAGTATCCTATAAGTATAGAATGAACATTTTTATGTTAATTTTTTAAAAAAATTAATCACAAAGTACAATATTTTTGTTAGCGCTAGACATTCAGATGTACATGATACAGATAATTGTTTTATTTCTGCCTAACAATCCATCCTAAAGCCTTGATGCTTAAAAAAATGTTATGTGTCAAAACTCTGTGGGCCAGGAATTCAGGAAGGACTTGACTGGATGGGTCACCCCTCTAAGACTGTTGCTTTACACATGGGCATTTGCTGTCCTTGGTATCTCTCTCTCTCCACAACATCTTATCCTACAGGGCCTCTTCACATAGCTTGGGCTTTCCCATGAGGGTCGCTGAACAGTTTCTATCTGGTAGTTGACCTCTGACAGCCGGGGAAAGTTCATGCTGGGTCAGTTTAGGGCTGTCCCTGTGACTGCTGCTGGCCACTTCCTCCACACCCTACTGGTCAAAGCAATAAAAGAACCCAGCCTGATTGTATAGGGTGAAGAAATAACCATCTCTTAACAGTATGTGACAAGACCACACTAAGGAACAGTATGTAAAGTAGAACATACATCTGAAAAATCCGTGCCTAATGGGCCTTGTCATGAAAGCCGATTAACACTCCAGAAATGCCCCATGTCTCTCACTGTGATAAAGCATAATCCAGTAGAAGCTTATTTTTGTAGCCTCTTTGCTATAGAGACACAGCCACAGAAAGAAAACCTCAAGTGTACCTGTCCTTCACCTACATATTTTGATTGCATTTATTATATCTAATGTACTACAGAATCACAGGGTCAGTTCCGCTTCAGAGTATGTGTGTTTACTCTTGCAAAAACACAAATGAGTTGTGCAACTCATTTCTCCACAAGGTGGCTTTGGGAAAATTCATGAACAATCGATACTCACTGGGTTACAGAAAAAGAGGGATGTTAGAGATGTATCCTTAGCCTTTGATGCTAACAGCAAATAGAACAAGGTTTTTCAAGCTGTGAGTTGTGATTCTATTAATGGATCAAGAAATCAGTTTAGTGGGTTGAGGTCGGTGCGTTTAAAAACAGAACAGAGTAGAACACCGAGTGTTAGTTTTATAGACATAAGCATGTAGGGGTGTTTTGCACATTTGTGTAAGCATGTGTCCTGGTTAGCAATGCAGACTCTAACTGTGAACCACACTCAGAGTGTTTTAAAGCCACTAAAATAGAGTATTGGTGTCCTCTTGTGAAACCTCTTAGTACCAGTTTCAGAGGCAAAACATGGGACCAGAGGGACCACTGGTTTGATCCAGCATGGAGTTTCTGATGTTCTTATGAAAAATATTTTGTTTGGGGCTCAGAATGACAAATAGCTCAAAGTCCAATAAAAATACCATTTTCTAAGAGAAGAGATTGCTTTGCAGACGGAGTACTGCAAAATAAAATATCTCTCCTCCACAGCTTATGCCCTCCATTGCTTATAAAGAGTTCTTACATGAGAGTTTTTTTTTCTCTCTCTCTTTTCAACCTTATGTTTGGTTGAATAGATTTCCTAAGAGCTTAATTCCTCACCTATCCAACATTGTTGACCCTTGACAGGATACAAGACTTGGTGCTGAGAAACGCTCAGCTGTGCGGTGGCACCTGGATCTGATGTGACTGAGATACTCTCTGTGGCACCCTCAGCTCTGATGCAGGGGTTTTTTACAGAGGTGCTCTCTCAGATTCGGATCTTCCACATGTCGCTCACTCTCCTTCCTTCCTAAAGCAGGCTTCACCGCTCCTATCTCGTCTACACCTGTAAACGCTGGGTGGTTTATGTTGTTTATTTCTGATTCTCCAAATCATGCCCCTGCCTTTTGTTTAAAGATTTGTTTCTTTGAAAGGAAGAGTTACAGAAAGAAAGAGGCAGGGAGAAGTCTTTCATCCATTGGTTCACTCCCCAAATGGTAGCTATGGCCAGGACTGGGCGAGGCCTAATGTAGGAGCCAGGAGCTTCTTCCAGGTCTCCCACATCGATACAGGAGCCCAAGGAATTTGGCCATCCTCTGCCGCATTCCCAGGCTTATTAGCAGGGAGCTGGATGGGAAGTGGAGTAGCAGGGACTCGAACTAGTGCTCCAATATAGGATGCCAGTGTCTCAAGCTGGCATCCCAGGAGGTGGCTTAACCCACTGTGCCACAACCCTAGCCCCAAAATGGGCTCCTGTAAGATTATGGTTTATTATAAAAAGTATAGATACAAAGTGCTTTCCAAACTATACTTTTGCTTAATATTCAGGGAAAAACTCATAAGCAAGTGTGAATATTTTCAGTTGAAATTTGGAGAAGTTGAAAGAGTTGAAGAGAGGTAAAGTTGCTTGTGTAAAGTCATGTACGTATCTTAAACAGCCAACATGAGGCTTGACTTTCAACTCCTAATCTTCTACCATGCTGCCTTTGGCCAGATAAGAAATGGGTCTGAGCAAGCTTTCTGGAACTGTGAGATTTTCTTGGTTTTATTTTAAAGTTTTTTTTCCTAAGGATTCCTTCAGGGCATCTATCCCTTTACTTGTCCAGCTCTCAAAATCAGGAGGTAGTTCAATTTTGCCCTACTTCTGAAAGTCGGTGTCATGGCGAAAAAATAAAAATCATAGAAAATTATCCATTGATGGCAGGGACACTTATTGGACATAAGCGCCCCATCAGTCTTCGGACTTCCAGATTTCTGTTTTGTTACCTCTCTCTCTCTTTTTATAAAGATTTATTTTATTTGAGAGAGTTAACAGGGAGAAGTAGAGACAGAGAAGTCTTCGATCCAATGGTTTACTCTCCAAATGCTGCAATGGCCAGAGCTTAGCTGATCTGAAGTCAGGAGCCAGGAGCTTCTTCTTGGTCTCCCATGTGGGTGCAGGGGCCCAAGGACTCGGACCATCCTCTGCTGCCTTCCCAGGCACATTAGCAGGGAGCTGGATCAGAAGTGGAGCATCGGGGAATCACACTGGCGCCCATATAGGATGCTGGCACTTCAGGCCTGGGCTTTAACCTGCTGTGCCATAGTGCCGGCTCCTTTTGTTACTTCTTGATTTGTGAATTTGAGCCCCTAAAGTACCGGTATTTTTTAAGAGGTAATCACGATACCTCTATATTGTCCTGGGAGTTATATGCTGTTTCTGAATATGCAATATGTAAAAAGAGGTATAAACCTTGATTTGACTCTTTTTTGTATATGTGGATTTCTAGGCACGTTGTGACTGTGGGTTTAATTTAACCATCTTAAATTAACCAACAAATATTCTTCAATGGATTCTTCACTGTGGGGTGAATTCTATCTTGTTAACTAAGTATCTTAGGATTAATTATAATATAAAGCTTCCTTATTGTACACTGTGATCCAGTGCTAACACCGTCTTCTTTTATTTTTATTTTTTTTTTAAGATTTATTTATTTACTTGAAAGTCAGAGTTACAGAGAAGGGGAGAGACACAGAGAGAGACATCTTTGATCTGATAGTTCACCTCTCAAATGGCTCCAACAGCCAGGGATGGGCCAGGCAGAAGCCAGGAGCCTGGGATTCCATCTGAATTTCCCACATGGGTGCAGGGGTACAAGCACTTGGGCCATTTTCCACTGCTTTCCCAGGCATATTAACTGCAAGCAGGATTGGAAGTGGGTCAGCCAGGACTCAAACTGGTGCTCATATGGGACGCTGGCATTGCAGGTTGACCTGCTATGCCATGACCTCGGCCTCCAGCAACCTCTTCTTAACAGAATATTGGTGAAACCCTTATTTCCATGTGACTTTAGAGAAATGTTTCTGTCTTTATCTTTTTATATACTTTGTTCATACTTTTCTTGTAGCCTATGTGACTGTACATCACATTCTTAGCTGGGTAAAAATTTTTTTAAAAAAAGTCTTTATATTGCAGCAGGTGGCATCATTACAGATATAACTCACAGAGTGTGAGTGTTCAAAGTCACAGCACAATTATATTGCCATCCAGTTCACCATGGAGAGCTCCTGCCCTGCAGGAAGTCTAGTCTTTTTACCACGTTTCTCTTTCCCCGAGGCTGCTAATACCCATGGAACACTTGGATCCTCTGCAGATCAGCCTGGTGTCCTCGTCCTGCCTCAGCCAGCTTCTAGCTCCTGGCTGTTGGAGCATCTGCCTCTCCTTTCCTGTCTCTTTGAGTGTGACTTCCCTTTGCTTTGCCTCTGCTCTCTGTTGCACAATCTCCAGGCAAGGAGCCCTTTTCAAATCACTATTCTGGTGGACCTTGCCAAGGTATCTGCCCTGGCATTTGAAGGGGACTTCTGCTTTATCCTGAGTTACTTCCTCTCAAGTATGGACCAGGTCCCCAGTGGTTGCAAAAGGATGTGATTCCTAAAAAATGGACTTCAGGGTGCACTGATGAATGACTCCTTGCCTGGTTCCCTGTTGTTCAGCACATGGCAGGAACCAGCTTACGTTATCCTCGTTTTCATCCAATGGCTAAAATCTCTAAGGCGCTCTACTCATTAGAATTGAGACAGAAAAAATTCCCTGATCCAGAAGGAGAGCTGTAGCTGACCCCAAGCACGTGGCTACTGCATGCTTGGCATCTGTGTAATCACATGGGCTTTCCCTCCTGGAACAAAGGGGGTCCCCTTCCTTAAAGAAAAACCCAGAAGTGGAAAATTAGTTAAACTTTGCTATAAAGGAATTTTTTTTCACCCTGAAAATATGGTTGGCTCAGTCTTTGCTGGCTGCCCCATTGTACAGAGGAGTCTACTTTTGTTAGTTGCCCAGAAGTTCAAAGCCATCAAATTGTTTAAGTTTATTTAAATATTTGTGATCCTTATCAATTGAGACTTTAGAACTTGGAACTACCAATTTCTCAAATATTTGGAAAATGAGAAAGCATCTGTGTTCCTATAAAACTGATTATCAACCACTTATATCTCTGAAACATTCTCGTAAGATTCGACAGAATTTTATTTTTCCCACCTGCACAGCACCCCTCCATCTCAGACTCTCACTGAAGTAGAGTGTATATCGGCCCCTTATGGCCAAAGGCATGTTGCTCCTATTCTTTTGTGTTTTGCAAAATTCTGGAGCCTGACAACAAGTGGGGCAAGCGGTTTTTCAGTGCTCTTGCCTGCTCCAGGCTTGGAAGTCCATCAGCAGTCCAGTAAGCTCGCTCAGCTATATATATTGAGCAGATTTCCCAAACAGCAGTGGAATTGCCAATTCATTTCTGTCAACCTCGTTCCTTGCTTGGGGCATGCCACTTGGAAGGGGTCCCAAATCGTCTTTCCTAACCTTTATTGGGCAGGACAGCTGTCTCTGTAACTTCCAAGATCCCCTCTCACCAGCTGAGCTGGGATCCTGACCAAAGTCCCACAGGCACACAGAGCAGCTAGCAGCACTTTCCCGACAGCTGACAATTCTCACTGGTAGTCACTCAGAGTGCATGACCTGGTTCATTAGGAAGAAGTAGGCGCTGGGAGAAAAGGAGGAGTGACGCTGGGAGAGTGCGGGAAAAATGTGATTCTGAAATTATGGAAAAAGAAAACTGCCGCAACTGCAATGACTGAGCACTGAAGAAGCAGGTTTTCTGGATTGTGGGAGGGCACTCCAGAACGGTCACGGAAGGGCTCTATTTCTATTCATAGTCTTTTTGTAATATGAATTTTCCATGAACTTTTTGAAGACTCCTCATATTTTCCATGTCCATTGTATTTATGCCTCCCCCCCGAGTCAAACATAAATAATATCAAATCCTGTCATCATACAGGCCACTAGAGCCACCTTTCCAGCACACAAATTCAGTGTTACCACAGAGTTCTTCCTTAGCTACCTGGCGTCCATCCTGATTCTCACTGGGCTTATAGCCCTTTGTGAAACCTACTGCCAGGATCGGGCACTTGATTAGAAGATAAGAATCTAGAAGTGTTTGGTCCCTCTGTCCCTCGCTTCCTTCCTTTAAAAAAATAGTCACTGCAAAAAAAAAAATTCATTGCTTATTATACATATTATATTATGTGAGTTTTTCAAAATATAAAAAGCATAGATGAAGATGTCTTTGCCCTCAAGGATATTGTAGCCTGGGAAAATGAGCAAAAGCACAGGAAATGTAAAATGGCTAATAATAATGATAATAATAATATAGTTTATATCACAAGTTAGAGTAGGAGCCATTAAATGCTAAAAGAACAATGCAAAGTGGATGTGCTCAGAAGGGAAAGAATCAGCAGTAGGACTGTAATAGAGCTTTAATGAAAAGACAGGTTTGGGATCCAGGGACATAGTGTGGGTGGGAAGGAGAAGTCTCCCGAGCTTTTTCCTGTTTGGGAGGATCTGCCTGTGACCTCTTTAGAGGAAGGGAGGGGGGTGCCTTTTACCACCGAGTGTCCAGCAGAGGGATAGACCTAGGAGCTTGTTGCACAGGCTGAGCACATGCTGAGTGCAAGGGGGAAATTCTGAACAAAGCCTCAAAGGCATCCGCACTTAGCTCCTGTACCCAAGGCTGTATCTTCCGATATGGAAGATTTCAGGAGCAAAGTATTTTATTTTATTTGCTTTGCTTTGCTGTGATGTTTAAGCTTATAAGGACCACTGTAGACAGAGACTATAAGCCACGGGCATTTCAGGGAAAGGTGGGTTTGATGATGACCAGGAGGGTTGATTTCTCATAACATACCAGATGAGAGTCTTCTAAACAAGAAGCCCCCTTGTGGCACCCAAGGTCTCTGGTTCTCCTTTCAAATAAAGTGGATCCTTCTAGTTTGGAGGCTTACAAGGTTTTCAATGAATAAGATCCTAACATTGCTTTTTCAAGAAGTGCTCATGAACTTGGAATTAATATTTCTTTTATTACAATCAAAGGACTATAAATCAGGAAAAGGTGATTTGTTCAATTCTAGCACAATACCATAGCCAATGAGTCTAGGAGGGGAAATGGCCCAAAACCCATAGCTGTCCAAGTTCCAATTTTTGAATTAAAAAAAATCTAAAATTACCTTTCAAGACATTCTGTTTCACATAAGATTATGGTATATGCATAGGAAATAAAAGAAGGATATTATCTACCCATGAGACTTTTTTTCCCCTTGTGGTATGGATAGTTCAATTTAAATGAAGAATTGTCTTTCGTCCTTCCTACTTCTAAATAGTAATATGTAATCTGATTGGTTCAGCCATGAATAGGTTTACATTTTTCCTCTGACTGCACAGTTGCACACTACCTTAAAATTTGAGGATCTTATTGCTAATTTGCCAGATTTATTGAGTTATTTTTTATTACACTCTTCAGGGGCAAAAGGTAGAAAAAAATCCAATTTCTGATGCAGCTTTAATCTAGTGAATACTGTTGGGAACGAATAGAAATGCAGCCATAAATTCAAAATACACAAAAAATGCGGATGGGTGGGGTGGAAAAGAAATTTATTTATGTCACTTAGAAAGCTGGCATCCCCACTTCCCAGTGATAAGGGACACAATATAACAGGCAGCTCCAGAAATGCACAGGCAGCAGCAAATTTCAGGAAAATTCCATTCATTTTCTTGGGCCTGCAACAATTATTAGGTGAGTTTGGTGTTATTTGTTTTTAATTATAAAACTTCAGGAATCAAAGTGCCTTGGGACTATACATACTCCTCATAAGGCTTGGATCAAGAGCACTTCCCAGCCTACAAACTTGGGCAGTGCTGCTATCTTTTTTTAAAAGATTCATTTATTTACTTGAAAGGCAGAGTTACAGATATGGGGGAGAGGCAGAGAGAGAGAGAGAGAGAGAGAGAATCTTCCATCCTCTGGTTCCCTCCCCAAGTAGCCACAGTAGCTACAGCTGGGCCAGGCTGAACCAAGGAGCCAGGAGCTTCTTCCAAGTCTCCCACCTGGTTGCAGGGGCCCACAGACTTGGGCTGTCCCTCCTTTATTTTCCCAGGTACGTTAGCAGGGAGCTGGGTTGGAAGTGCAGCAGCTGGAGTGAAACCGGCACCCAGGTGGGATGCTGGTGCTGTAGACCATCTTAAACCACCATGCCACAGCGCAGGCTCTGAGCAGCTCTTCTTACTGATACTGGTCATGAGGGTGTCTGTGAAATACAAAGATGAGTTGTCCTGTCCGGACGGTTCACACAATGAATTCTTTGGTTTTGTCCCTGTAGTGCTGAGAACTGTGGCTGAGCCAAAGGAAACCTATAATATGTGTTTCTTGAACTGAGAAAGTCTTTTCATGCCTAATAGGGGTTGATACTGTGGTTTTAGACTCTGAGTTCATAAAGAAATGTATAGACTGAGTGAATCACCATAAAAAGTAAGACTACTATTATGGTTAATTTTTATGCATCAACTTTGCTAAGGGATACCCAGATAGTTGATAAAATGTTGTTTCAGGGTCAGGGTGTATGAGGTTGTTTCAGAAAGACATTGGCTTTTGAATCAGTAGACAAAGTTAAGAAGATCCATGGCCACCAATGTGGACAGAGCTCATTCAATCATCTATTGAGGGCCTGGATAGAAATAAATGACAGAGAAAGGGTACATTCTCTTTCTTTCCCCCTGATCTAGAACATCCATCTTCTCTTGTCCTCAGACATCCAGAGCTTCTGGTTCATGGACCTTTGAACTTTAGGACTTTACCAGGGAGGTCTGGTTCTTAGTCATCCAAATTCTGAATGAATTATACCACTGGCTTTTCTGGTTCTTCAGCTTGCTGACAGCGTATTGTGAAATTTCTTTTGTCCCATAATATTATGAGCGAATTTCAATAACTCTTCCCTCCTTCCGTCCCTCTCTCCTTCCCTCCCTCCCTTTCTCTCTCTCTCTCTCCTCCCCTTCCCCTCCCCCTCCCACCTTCCTTCCCCCAACCCTCTGCTCCTGTTGGTTCTGTTTGCCTAGAGGACTAGAGGACGTTGACTAATGTTAGGCACTATTTAACATCCTATCTTCTCAAAAAACAAGAAAAGATTCTCTTTATATTTTCTCTGTTAACGCTGTATGAGTTCTGATGAATTACAGAATCCTCAAAACTTCTACTATTTTTCTAAAGTGTTTTTTTCATGGTCGTTTCTTGTCCTTTTCTTTAATCTACTCACTGAAATTATGTTTCTGGTCATTTTAAAAACTCCGAGATGGCCACCAAGAAAGTTGGGCTCATGATGTTCACAGGCAGCACAGTCCAGTGGAGGTGGTACAGTCGTAGGTAAGCACGCCATCCGCAGGGGGCACCCAGAATGCCTGTGTGCGCTCGCTCTGTGCCTCAGCACAAGCTCACGCTAGAACTTCGGAGCTTGTTTGTTACTGCCCCCTAGCTCCACAACAAGCAGCTCAGGATCACGTCTTCTGAGTCTTTCGGTGCACTCCACTCTGGTATAGGTGCTGTTACTTTGTGCTCTCACAAACATCGATGTATTCACTAATGTTATTACTTCTCTGTCTTAGGCTGCTGACTTCATTTTCCCTGGCACACAACACACACACACACACCACACACACATACAAGAATTAGGAACCCTTCTTCATCCCTATTGTCTCTTATTTTTTAAAGGTTTATTTTATCCATTTGAAAGAGTTAGAGAGAGGCAGAGATAGAGAGGTCTTCCATTCGCTGGTTCACTCCCTAAATGACTGCAATAGGCTGAGCTGAACAGATCTGAAGCCATGAGCCAGGATTCTCCTCCAGGTCTCCTATGTGTGTGCAGGGGCCTGAAGGCTTGGGCCATCCTCCTTTGCCCTCCCAGGTGCATCAGCAGGGAGCTGGATTGGAAGTAGAGCAGCTGGGACTGGAACCGGCACCCACAAGGGATGCCGGCAGTGTAGGCCAAGGCTGTAACCCACTGTGCCACAGTGCTGGCCCCTCTATTGTCTCTTTAACTAGCATAACGTCGGGCAGATTTGCAGGATGCCCTACATGTTACCAAATAAATGAGTAAGGCTCTTTCAAAGAAATTAGCCAGTATATCTTGGCAAATAGAAACATGGTTAGAGGACATCAGGAGGGGAAAAAGCTGCATGAGCATTTCTTGGGTTTATATGATTTGTAAAGAAAACTGAAGTCCTGCTCAAGGATGCCAGCCTTGGGCTCTCTAGCACTGGAAGGATGCCCTCTGCCATTCCACAGACTGTTTCCCTGATAAGGTTAGAATAGTTCTTATCATTCTCTTGAGAATACAGAACAATCACCTCTTCATGTATGTCTGTAAGATGCTCAAGCACAGGGATACTCAAGGCCAGATCAGCACAAGGCAATGTCTTTAAGGATTAAGGTCTCACTTCATTGAGCTTGAGTCCATGGCTTCACTGGATCTGTTCAATGGACTGACTACTACTTACGGGAAAAGAAGGACCATGAACTTCATAGGACAAAAATTCTGTACAACCCGGAGGGAAAAGATAAAGCTGTTTCCACAAGCATATTAATACTCACTGAGCCTTTCAGACAGGCAGAGAACAGAACCAAATAGGAGTTCAGGCAGGGACTAGAACTACAACTAAATCCTTCTTGAACATATGCTGGCCTTTGCTCATCAAATAATGAGGAGCTTAAAGTTAGATTAGTGAAAGAACTTCAGGGAGAGAGAGTTATGAAGGAAAAGGGAGAGGAAAGTCTTGGGGTGGTGAGAAATTCAATGGATTACAACTGGACTCTGTGAAAGGGTTTTGTCGCAAAGTAGAACTAATAGATGTAATGCACATAATCTCCTTAGCTGACCACAACCCTACCTTGTTCAGGCTTTCAGTGTCACATGGAGAGATAAGAGAGATTAAGTAAAGGATTCTCATTAAGTAGAGCAGGAGAGTAGCACCCTCTTCTGAATTATAATTAGATCCTCAAGTGCAGTGTTGCCATGGACCAACTAATGAATTCTGAGCCTCCGTATACTCATAGGTAAATTGAGGGATAATTTGCTCAGTAAGTCAGAGGAAGCCATTTCCTTTCTTGTTTTTATCCTGACCTGCCTAAGGAACTATAACTATCAAACTGACCAAGCCCAAAGCAGAGATTGTTTCCGATGCTGCATATATAAACTACAGCAGATCTGAGGGTGCAGCAGAAGGAAGCCTGAAATAGCAAATTCAGAGAAGAGGTGCTGCAGAGATTCCATCTTTAGCCTCACACATTATGCCTTTGTTTTAAAAGAGGCAGAAATCTAAGGAGGGAACTGGAACAATTTGCTCTGGGCTGGTGACAAATCCTGTGGGCTGTTTTGTGGCAAAAGGAGCTGCTATCTCATTGTCAGCTCTCTCCTCTCTCTTTTCTGATGTGTCAAGATAACTCAGACTTTTTTTCCCAACTTATATGATCCTCTATCCAAACATGAGTTGAGAACCTACCGTGTACTAGAGATGGAAAATAAAAAAATTCTGTTTGACATAGTCTCTGCCTTAGAGGAACTCACAGTCCAGAGAGGGGGATATGGAGACACACATATACATGTATATCAACATATATATGTGTATATATGTACACATACACATATCTTCGTATCTATATACACACATAATTTTTTGTTACAGTGTTGATGCTGTAACAAATACACAGAGCACAAGGGTGTACATTCCACCTGTTTTGGAAGTGAGCTTTGTTAACTGTGCCCATGCCAGTGTCTTCATTGCATTCCTTTTCAAATTTAACATTGAGCTATCTGTAACTGTGCAAGAACCTTCAGGCTGCTACAAGTAGGAAACAAGTTGTCTACCTTAAGTGCTGGGTAATCCACAAGTCAGGTTATCAGTCCTGTATCACAAATAGGTGGACTGGGACTTCAAGGGGGCAAGGAGATTGTCTGCTTCAGTGTGTTTCAAATCCTCCAGGAGCCTTAGTAAGCATGGATTGTTGATTTCTACCTTGAGACTTTCTGATTCAGTAGGTTGGGGGTGAGGAGGTGGAATCCGTAATTCTAACAAGTTTCCAGATGACCCTAATTTGCTAGTCTGGGGATGACACTCTGAGAGGCATTGCTGTAGTGTTAGTATCTGGTGGAGCTGAGAATTGAACCCAAGTCTATTTTTCTGGCATAACTGTGCCCTTTCTGCTATACCACACTCTCTCCTCTCACATAGTATTATTACACAGAATGAGGGTTGGAAACACAGATACGCTACTGCCTTTTCCAGATTGGGTGACCAACCCTATACCCCAGGATGCCTTGGCTAGTTCTTTTTTCTATCTTTTTGGCATATGGATGCTAGCTTTCCCCTTTCCTCTAATATGGATCCCAGGTTGGATAACACATTGGATGCTCATTCTACCGTTAGAGATTCACAGCCCAATAATTCACAGTAACATTTTAAAGACTTGAAGAGGCTATTGAACTTTGTTTAACCCAGTGTTCTCACACTTATTTAAGCATAGTGCCTTGTAATTCTACTTAGGTAATGCTTTTTAACACTTGGGTGAATGCTGACTCTCATGCATTTTCTTGTGTTCCATTTTTATATAGCTGGCCAACAAGAAAGTGGACTCTGAAGCGCTGTACCTTAGCCTCTATCTTTCCCCGGCACCTTGCCGGGCACATGTTAGACTCTCTATCAGCGAGTGTTGATTAAAACTGAATAAGGGCAAAAAACTGAAACCACCCTCCCAAACAAACAGGCACTATGATACTGTTTTTCAGTAGAAACTTTACCAAATAGGGCAAAATTTCTGTGTTCACTCTCACATTACAAAGTTTTGAACTCTGAGTAGAGCATTGGGTTGTGGGGTGAGGGGAAGCCTACCAAAAGGACCATGTATTCTTTCAGTTTATCTCTGGTTTTCTGAGGTGAGGCAGACATTGAAGAGCCTTCTCACAAGAAATGGGTTTGTGATTGTGAAACTCTTCACCCTAGAAGCTCGATCTCTCTGACATCAAAGAGAGGGGAAGGGATCTCTTCTCCGGACAGCTCTGTCATATCCCCCACTGGGGTTTTTGCTGTTCACCACCTGGCTGTTTCCTAACAGGTGGAAACAAAAGGCAAGCAGTCCTGTTGGCTTGACACACTTGAGGGCAGGGAGGGGTCTGTTCATCCACATTGTTCATAATCATAATAAATGAATCTAAAAGGCCATATCTATGTAGGATCCAGTAGGTGTCTAATACTATGGAGAATGTATGTACATACCTGCACACACACAACTCTATTCAATTTATAAAAGTGGGCTTGTAGAAAATCCCTTACTGTATGCATGAGACAATTATTTCTGCAAAAGAGACAAGCTTTCCCAGTCCCAAGTGTACTTCCTAGTACGTAGCTGACAAATATTAAAGAGGTATCTGTTCAAACACCAGGCAGAATTTTAGAACCACTCCCAGTCCACGTCCTTCTTTGATATTCATGTACCCATTTTTCTCTGGTTGACATTTTTCAGCTTGTATGCCCTCTTTAGGATGCTTCTCTTTACCTGCCATGTGGGCTGGAAACCCTTTCCCTTTCCTTGATTCTGGTGCTCTGATGTCCTGTTAAAACTGTTTACATCTGTCCTCCAGTGAATGCAGAAGGGGATGTTGTCACTCATGTATGTGCTTCATGCCACAAGGCCTGATAGATTTGTGCTCCGAGAGTATTTGTTGAACCCTACTGAGCTGCGTATGGGGGGCTCTTCTGTCCTTGAACCCCAAGAATATGGGTGATACCTCAAGAGAAGTAGAATGTCCTCCTGCCAAGACATTGAATGTGGACACTTACAGGGTGAAAAAAAATGTAGACATTAAAATGGTCATGTCCTGTCCTTCCAAAGGGCTACAGCCCATAAACAGGCATACGACAGATCTGTGATACCATAATGTCATGGGTAATATGATGAGTAAAAATAGATATCTGAACAGCCCTTTGGGTGATGACAATTGAAAAAAGATCAAAAAACTGCTCTGGAATGTATTTGTGGAAAAATAGAGGCTACAGACTCAAGTCTAGATTTCCTGTGTCCTCACTTTGAAGGGAAGGTGACTTGCAAATAGCAGGTATTCAATAAAGATAAGCTGATAATTAAAAAAAAAATAAAATTTTGTTAGGGGGGAGAGAGAGAGAAAACAGGAATGCATGACTATGTCAGACATAGCAAGCTTACCCCCTGCCTGCAACAGCTTGGGCTAGGCCAGACCAAAGCTGAGATCTAGGACAGCAACGCAGATTGTGAGCATGTGTGGCAGAAACCCAGCTGATTCATCACGGCAGCCCCCAAGCATCAGCCGGAAGCTGTGATCTGGAACCAGAGCAGGTATCTGAACCCAGGTACGCTAATGTGGGATGCAGGCATCACAATCTAGCATTTTCACGGATACAGTCAGTGCCCACCCCTTAGCTGAATGATTGATTGCTCCTCTAACTTTTTCCCCTCAAGACCACCACAGGACATCTTTTCTGTACAGATTGCTGCCTGTCATGTAAAATTTGCATTCTCATTGACTGTCTCATGGTCATTACATTTATTACTCAAGTGAAATAAAACAGCCCTAGCTGAATACTTTCTTGGACAATGGCATGACATCCACAGCATGAGATAAATAACACTCACTCAAATCTGGCTGGGTTAAAAAGTTTATCTGGGATACACTCCATATTCTCAGGCTTGACTGTTAACTTTAGAGTGTAGGGTAGCTCAAGTCTAGAAAGGTGACTAAAATTCCTGTCTATCCTTAGCCAGTGGCTGCTCCTTTTAGAAATTCATGTTTGTCCTATAGCCACATTGATTAACAGCTCCAAAGGGCCTATAACTGGACCATGGAAATCAGCTTTCTGAAAGCATTCCCGTTTGTATGAATCACAAGGAGCTACCGCCAAGGGCTTTTTCAGAGGATGTCGGGGACTTGTGAGCTGTTTCCTCTTTATTCTATACCTAGTTATTAATATTCTTGCCAGGACTAGCAATGCTTTCTTGCTTTTCTCCCTTGGGTGAGCTCTTTTCTCTCTTACTTCTTGCCACTTTCTTTTCCCCTTCTTCTATATACCTTGATCTATTTATTTCCTCCATTCCCATTCAGTGTCTGTTTTCCTTTGGGCAATTGTCCTGAATTATTTAATAGTTGCTGCAATTTTATTTCCCTATTTATCCCGTCCCCCTTTTTGGGTTTGTCTCAGTTCCCTTTGGCTCATGTATGCAACTCATGCAGCAACTCTTTTCTATTGAAACCATAAATCACGGCTGGGGAGACACTGTTTGGACACTAGATGGGAGTGGTACAGTCCCAGGTGGGTGGGCAGGGGAGGTGCATGCATCAGTGACTTGCTTTCAGGAGGTTACAGATCTGATCATTTTTCTGGGAGCACAGCAGGTAGCCTGTAATTGGTAATGAAGATTCATCTTTCCATCATTACGCTAGCTAGACTCCGCAGAACTTCACTGTGTCTGCAGTTTTCACAGTTTTCCACTGAGCTTTTCTCCTGCAATCTCTGGGTCAATGTGAAAGGGAAATAATTTTGATATTAAGAAAAACAAAGATACTCAAACATTTGGGAAACTTGTACTTAGTGTTACAGAACACTGCAAAATTGGATGCAGGGGTTACTATAGAATCTTCCCCAAACTGATTCTGTTCTCATGCACGTAGCCAGTGGATAAGTGACACTGTGGTGATGAGCAGAAGTAGGTATTCATTGCAAAGCACAGAACAAGAAACCAGGTAGCTTTTCACGTAATCTTCAGACTCCAAGAGGAGTTAGGATGAAGGTTTTTATAGATTGAAGTTGGGCATGAAAGGTCCACGCTCAGCCTGGGTCCAAGCTCTTAGTTGGTCGGCAGTAGGGAATTTTGATGATGGGAAACTCGGGTCCAGTCAGGCTGGGGGCTACATGCTGGTGGTCATTATCTCTTGCTTGGGGTCTGGTGTTCTTGGAATGGAAACTCCTCAAGGCAAGACTGAAGAACAAGGTGCTGTCTATAGGGAAGATAAATGACCTCATGAGTTTCCTGTTCAGGGACCCAGTTAGGACCAGCTGTACCCTTCCTTTAACTCAAATGAGCCAATTTTAAAAAGAGATTGATTTGCAATCATAAAAGCAAGGCAAAGGAACTTTAAGCCAAAGGAGGGGAGCTGGTAGACCACGGGAAAGTAGGACCTGGTGAAATCCAGCATCTCATCCAAGGCATGGTTCCAGGGCTCAGTTTCATTGGTCCTTTTCTAATCTCTTTTAAATGTCCTTTTTTTTTCCTTGGGAGAGTTTTGTCTCTTGCAGCCCTCCCACTGTTTTTTTCCAATATGGAAATAAAAGGATTGTAGAATAACATGATTCAGTGCAGAATGAGAGCCTTCTACCAAGAAAGATTACAATTAGGAGGAAGCCTAAACCGAAAGGGAAAAGCTCTGGCAGCAGTTCAGTCTTCTGTCAGTCCAGTGATGGAGACACTTTTGGACTGACAGCAGCTCCTACTGTTGTTTTGTAAATGTTTGCTGTTATTGTTTCCTGCTGGTGAAGTTATCTGGGGGGGAACCGGTCACATACCTTGTGACATTTTTTTGTCAGCTGCTGTTCAGGCTACTCTCAGGCCTAATTTTGTGACAGGGATTGGATCCTGTTGTTGGAGAGTGCTTCCAAAACTTTGTGGAAGGGGACTAAGGGCTTACATCTGCCAGTGGTCATTCACATCCTCCTTACTCAATTATGAAGCTTGGTCATTCAGCTGATTTTCTTTAAGATTTGTATTATTTATTTGAGAAACAGAGTTACAGAGAGAGGGGGAGAGGCAGAAAGAAAGGTCTTCCATCCACTGGGTCACTCCTCAAATAGCTGGAGCTGGGACAATCCAAAGCCAAGAGCCAGGAGCTTCAACTGGGTCTTCCCATGTGGGTGCAGGGGCCATCTTCTGCTTTCCCAGACCATAGCAGAGAGCTGGATCAGAAGAGGAGCAGTGGAGACTCGAACCGATGCCCATATGGGATGTCATTGCTCCAGGTAGAGGCTTAGCCAGCTATGCCACAGCGCTGGCCCCCAATTGATATTCATCAATTCCTATAGGCAAGGCAATGAGGAACGGGGATATCTTCCACTAAATGATACAAAGATAACAAAAATCTTGTCTTGTGTCTTTATATCCATGGTTAAGTCCTTACCTTCTAGTAGGAGAGAGAAAATATTTCAGTGTTCCCTAAACTGTGGTCACTTTGGAATAATAGAGCCATGTGGTATTAATGAGTAATTGAGAAAAAATGGGATTCACGTTTAGAAAAATGGCACAACACTGGGAAAAATAAAGGTAAATAATGTTGTTTCCCCATAGCACTTCACAAAATGTTTATATGGTAGTGGATAAGTGGTGGTAGGACCACTGAAATCCCCCAGATTTTATCTTGAGAAAGGCTGTCTTACCAATGTGGAAAGCGGTTAAGTGGTACAATAGAGAAGCAAATAGTGTGGGTTGAGTGAGTGGAGGGTTACTTTCGAACTGGGAAAATGAAGGACTCTATCGAGGAGATTGTGTTTAAATTGAACTTGAGAGGATAGGTAGATTTTAGAATTGGGATTTGTGAGGGCAGGGTGTTTAGAAGAAAGGCACCTGAAAATAAAATCAAAGAGTAGAAAGAAAAGCTTGTAGCACAGTCAATAATGGTGGATAAGAACAGAAGAAGTAGATTACAATTCTGAAAGACTTGACCTGGATGAAGGGACCCTTTTTCATTTTTTACAGTATAAATGATAAGCACTTCCTCATTCAAGTCATAAAAAACTCCTTCAAGAACAATGACTTGCACGGAGTTTAAAAGCTGGAGCAATGGAGAGAGGCTTCGTAGCTGTGTCTTGAAGCCAGCTGTCTCCCATCACATACTGTAGTCTCTGAGAAAATGAGGATGACTTACAGGCCTGCTTGGGTTCTGGTGGTCACTGAATACATGTTCCAAGTGATATTGCACCATAGTCTCTGATATGCGGTAATTGTGGAATCAATGCTAATTGCGTTAATTACTTCTTCTTGGAAGAGAAAAAAGTATATTCAGGCATTCTAAAAATATATAAAGCACAGGTAAACTCTGTCTGCTTTCATCATCTTCCGTGAATTCCTTTATATTTAGTTCACTGTGATCCAGATTTACATTTGTATTTGTACTTTTTAAAAAAGGAAATTTGGTCATATCAGCTTTCATTTTCTGTATCTTTGGGGGTTTCATTTTTCGTAATGTGTGTCCTATTCTTAGTGGGTTTTGTGCTAGGTGTTCAACAACTGGCTCTCCTGTAAAATACACACACACACAGCTTATTATGAACCTTAATGATATAAAGAATATGTAGTACAAACTTACAAATAATAGCAACATACAACAATACTATTTATGGTAAATTCCAGAAAGCCAAATGATTACCATATAATCTTTGTTGATATTTGAGTTCTTTTATCTGTAGGTAATCTATGGCTGCAATTGATGAAAAAGAAAGTCCCTTTTCTTTATATTGGAAAGATGAAAGTAAAAACAATAAAAATGTGTATCAGTAATTTATTTATCAATGGCGTGAGAAAGCTTTTTGCTGAATTAGAATATCTCCTTAAATTTTGTGTTGGTAGCAATGTGAAAACTACAGAATTACAGAAATAAGTTGATTTTATTCATTGTTATGATTTTTCAAGACTTTTAAAAGTCAAGAAAAATAAGATAGCAAGTCAAACCCTCTTTGTAGCATAGGCTGATTTCTGTTACATAGGCATTCCCACCATGGTCAATTTGAGGAATGGCAAAATGCAGTAAATTAATAATTAGGAAGTGCTGAATTTTGAGGATTTGTTTTAAATATAATTTATCGAGCTATAAATTAATTTAATTTTAAATAATTATGGTGTCTAACAACTGACTCTCAAACTTCCTGAAAGTTTAACAGTCAGATGTTGATTGATCAGACCACCATAGCAGGGGGTTCTCGCTAAAGTGACTTAGCTAGATTCTTGCTAAGACTGGATCATATAAGGAAGTACACAAATGGGCCTAGGAGAAGGTTCAGGAGCCTGACTAAAGTTTGCTCAAGTAAAAACATCTTTGTCACAGTGAATTAGCTGAAGGTGGCATTTGTGTTTTCTGAAGATAGTGTTTTTTTTTTTTTAAAACATCGATGGCGATATGCTGAACAGCCCTTTGTCCTGCTTTCTGCCTGCAGCTTCTTGCATTGTAAAGGAGGAATTTTCGGCTTCAATTTTCCAGCATAGACCTGTCTCCACTGGAGCCATTTTAATTTGGTTCTAGAACACCCCTCAATCCTGCCTGCTTTAATCTCGTCACAGCAGTTTCCAATAACATTTCTGGGCTCACGTTTCAGCTACTCGGCATCAGCAGTTTTAAAATGAATGCTGTATTTCACAGGCAGGCACATGATTAAGCACTAAGTAAAATATCACCATTCTGGCCCTGGTTTCACAGGGTACTCTGATGGGCTTTCAGTTCCTGAAACAAATGCCTGCATGGAGATTTGGTCAGTTCACCAGCATCCCAACTTTGCTTAATGATTAACTGTGGTTCCAGTTTAAGCCATCAAAATGCATCCTCCCCAGGATCATCTCTGAATTCTATATGTAAATGAATAAATGTGGGATTGTGAGGACATCATTTGTCCATGTTGATACTTTTTATAATGCTGTATCTCATTCTGTAACTCATGAATAACTTAGGACAAAATGTAAGAAGTTTTTGAAGCTGTTCTAAAGCAACCGTATCCTGCTGAAGGCAGAGTTAGTTCTAATAACTAAAATTGGAATGAAAAAAATCAAACAAACATGGCTGCACAGGTGTGGCTGTCCAAGCACAGCGAATTAATGTAAGCATTGTTCTCCAGGGTCAGTTACCTCTGTATTTGCTCCCAGAATACTCTTCAAAATAATGCAGCTTGGGGCCCACGCTGTGGAGCTGTGACTTAGCAGGTAAAGCTGCCACCTGCAGTGCTGGCATCCCATACGGGCGCCAGTTCAAAATCCGGCTGCTCCACTTCCCTTCCTGCTCTCCGGTATGGCCTGGGAAAGCAGTAGAAGATGGCCCAAGTCCTGGGGCCCCTGCACTTGAGTGGGAGACTTGGAGGAGGTTCCAGGCTCCTGGCTCCAGGCTTCGGGTCAGCACAGCTCCGGTCATTGTGGCCAATTGGGGAGTGAACCAGCGGTTAGAAGAACTCTCTCTATCTGCCTCTCCTTCTCTCTCTATGTAACTCTGACTTTCAACTAAATAAATAAATATTAAAAAAAATGCAGCGCAACATTGGGGCTGGAAGTCCAAAATTGGTTTTCCAGCAAGAGAATGTTTATAGGAAAATGTTTAATAAGAGATTTATTTATTTAGTTGAAAGGCAGAGTGACATACAAACACACACAGAGAAGGAGGGAGAGGCAGAGGGAAGGAGAGCTTGATCTTCCATTCACTGGTTCACTCTAAATGTCTGCAATGGCCTGAGCTGGTCAGCCAGGAGCTGAGGATTCTATCCTGGTCTCACAAACGGTTGGCAGGGTGCAAGTCTTCAGGCCATCCTCTGCTGTTTTCCCAGGCACATGAATGGGGAGCTGGAGTGGAAGAGGGGGCAGCTCACACTGGAACCCCTGCTAAGATATTGGCTGCAGGCATGGCAAGTGTGGCTTAAGCTGGGTTCACACAGTGCTGCTGGCCCCGCTCCCAGCAGGAGAATGTGTAAAGGCATACTCCCCTGCGCAGACTATTTCCACTGGACTTCACTGTGCTGACCTGGGTTTTTATTCCTTATAGCATACCTGTGGTTTTGAGCTGTTTTTCCCAGGGTATTACTATATAGGCTCTTCTGCAATGTCACTCCCCACCAAGAGAGTCATTATCGATGGCATGAATGGCTTGTTGGTGCCCCAAATATCTTTAGAGTTCTTGTTTTTTCTCTGCTCCTATCTTATGCAAAGACAAATTTATCACTTATCTTAATTTGGATTATGAAATCCAGTAATTGCCAAGGCAGTGCAGTGATTTTCACGAGCTCTAAGACCTACAATGTTTGTTATCGGGTACGGCAGAGATGGGTTGGCATACCAGCACATGTAGGCTGAGAAAAATAGGACAAGTGTGTGTTTGATAATTTTCCAGAGAAATGGATTTGCTACTGTTCTCAAATGCATCTCTGAGAAGGACATTCTGAATGTTAAAAATCCAGATCCCCAACTGCCACCACAGAGCTGTGTAGCCACTGTATCCATACGTGGGGATCTTTTCTTTAAACTAACTAACCTTTCTACTCTCCTTCCTTTTCTCTTCTTTCTAACCTTCCAAGTGAGCACATTTCCTAATAGCAGTTCGACAAATTTTTGATAGAATGGAAGTCTCCTATAGAACTCACAGATAAAGGTGTATATATGTGTTGTATAATAAGGGGCAATCATCAAATGTTAGATGTTATCTCCATAAATTATCATAACTGATTTTTCTTTTATCAATCATATGCACTTGTTTGTAAGGATGAAGCAATGAGCAATATAAAAGTGTAAAATATTGAATCTTAGATCTATTTCTGTCAATCTCTATAACCCAAGCACCTGCATTTCTCACCCATAATGTTGCTATAATTTCCTATTTTGTCTACCTGCTTGCATTGTTGCTGTTCCACAATCCACTCTACAGCTTCTGTGTTGCACTTTTATGAATACGAGCCAGATCATATCACAAAATGTACACTCAGAGCAAAATCCAAACACCCTATCTTGGCCGTGTAACAAAGCTCTACGGGATCTGGCTCCCATGTACCTCTCCCATGTCTTCTCTCCCCTTTTCACCTCAGCTACCTCAGTGCTGCCATGCTGCCTTCTTTTCTGTATTTGTAACAAATGAAGTCTGCCATGTTGTGACCTTTGCACATGGCCTGGGACACCTTACTCTCCTTGATATCGTCATTCAGTTTTCAGTGTAAATAGCATTTCATAGCAGAGGCTTTTCTTGACCACGCTAAATGTATTATCTATGCTTTTCATCTTTGTCGTAGCATCCAATTTTGATTCTTTTTATGGCTTAGAGCATTATTTCATTTGTTCTTATGTATTTGTTTTTTGTTTATATTTGTTCATGAAGAATTAGTTTCTCTCTAAACATGATGGAACTCAATGAAAAGAGAGAAATCTTCCATCTTAATATCATTTCATTAGTGCTTATAATGGTGCATGGCACATTCAAGTGTACTCAGTAAATATTCAAATAAATACATGCAAATATGCCACAGGCAAAGAGAAGTGTGTCACTGAGATTTCATACGCCCTCACTTCCCTCTGTACCCAGCTTAGATTCCATGATCATGATAATATCCATCTGTATATTCCTCAGCTCCCTTGGCCACCTTTCCTTCCAGCTATTATCCTCAGGTGGAACTCTAGTGCTGGATAAATCCAAGTGTCCACCTACTCTTAGCCTGAACTGAGGTACATGAATTGGAATAGAGAGACACAAATTGGCCATCTGGTTCCACCTTAAACCCACGATCATAAACTTCAAATGGGACTTTGGTTCAGCCTTATTAATAATGCTAACACATTTAACTGTTCTAAGACTCATAGTTTTTCAGATTTAAATATCTTTGAAATGAAGATGTAATTGACAATCAGTGGCAACCTCTATCTGATATTATTCCTGAAGAGTATGGCTCAATTGAAAGACAACCGCTTTAGTTTTCATTCAGAAACCATGTAAGGCCCATTTGAAGAAAGATTCTGAGTCTTGTTTCTGATTTGAAAATCTTCCATTAACACTTTCTGATAGAAAAACATCTAACTTGCAGAAAGGGCGTCTGTATTCGCACTCTACAGTCCCCTCTTCTCATTCTCTAATTGTTTCCATGGAGATCTTAACAAAATGTTTGGAATAAGTAATATATTCATATAGTTCAAAAATCAAAACAATTGAAAAGTTTGCAGCGAGAAGTACTGCTTCCATTTCTGTCCCATCTTCTAGCCTCTTCTCTCTCCCCTAAGAGCCAATCCATTTTATTAAGTATATGTATCTTCCTAATGATTATTTATGCAAATATAATCCAAAGTAAGCAGATATTACTTTTTTTTCATTCTTACTAAAAGAGTGTCATTAAACTCTGGTTTCTCCACATAACAATAGATACTAGAGGTCATTGCTTATTAGTGCTTAGCGTTTCCTTCATGATGTCTTCAGTTGTAGACCTTCCACTAAGCAGTTATTCCATGGTTTGTCTAAATGCCACCTGGATTATTTTCAAACAATTGTTGTTATGAAAATGCTGCAATGACTTTAAGCAAACATAATATCATATGGATATTTGACCCAGTGCACTTGCTATGTCAAAGAGGACATGCATTTTGTAAGTTGAACTGTGTTCCTAGAAAGATATGTTCAACTCCCAATCTTTAGAACCTACAAATGTGACGTTAGCAGGAAAGAGGATTCTTGTAGATATAATCAAGTTCAGATGAGATCATGTTGGATTACGGTGGGCCCTAATCTAGTGATTAGCGCCCTTACAAGATGAGAGAAATGTGGACAGAAACAGAAGAAAGGATGTCATGTGAAGTTGGAGGCAGAGATCGGAGTGATGCAGCTACAAACCAAGGAATGCCAATGATTGCCAGGAACCACCAGAAGCTAGCAAGAGGCAAGGGAGGAGTCTTCTGCAGAGCCTTCCCCATGGCTTGCCAGTAACTTGATTAAGGACTTCTGGTCTCCACAACTGTGAGAGAATGCATTTCTGTTGTGTTGAGACACTAAGTCCATAGCACCTTGTAATAGCAGCCCTCGGCAACTACTAAAATGCATTTGTAAATGTGAGACACAGTTCTGGGTTACCATCCAGGGCCATGCTACCCCCTTAGTAGCAATCACAGCAAGGATTGCTATCCTCTAGCTTTACCAACCTGGAATGTTGTCCATCTGATAGGTAAGAACGATGCTACCTCATAGAGTCCTAGTTTCTATTTTCTGTTTTATGAGTATGTATTTTATTATATATTTAAAGTCTGTTATCTTTTTTGACGAATTCTCTATCTTTTGGCATACTTTTCTGTTTGGTTATTGCGTTTTGTTTCAGCTTGTAATTATACTGGAGGATTTAGTTCTTTGTGGAATATATTGCAAATAGAGTTTCCAGTACATCACTTGTCTTTTGAAGTATTACTTAGCTAAATTTTTCTTTATTTATTAACCTTTTGTGTGGCTCCTGGAATTTGAGTCATAGTTAGCAAAGTTTTCTCTATTCCAAGTGTAGAAAGTACTTCACCCATGTCTTCTTCAAGAACCTTTTTTCTTTCTTTATCAAGCAGTTCATTGGAAATCTTGGAAGGATGAAGTTAGATCCAACTATATCTTTTTCCAGATGGCACATACTTTATTTCAACACCATTTATTCTTGAAATGTTACCTTTATGATACACTCAATTCTCATATATATTTGGATCTATTTCTGGAAAGTTTATTCTGTTTATTGGCCTGTTTTTCTACTCATGTTGCAATAGAAATATGTCTTAATTTTTGAAGTTTTGCAATAATGTTTTAAAATGTGGAAAGCTTAGTTAATTTCACTTTATTTTTTTCTGGTGGACTAACTGATTAATACCGCCAACCCTTCTATTTTATCTATACTGCTGTTCGCCAGATTCCCCAGGGACTCTACACTATTAAGACAAGACTGATTTTCAGTTCTCACCTAACTATATCAGCCAGTAACAATTGTTGTAGTTGCATAGTTCATCCCTAGTAAATATGGGTACTTGTTTTAGGTATATCCTTCTAAGGTGTTCTTTCTACATCTGTGGTTGTTTCTGCTTTGTCCCCCTTGCACATTCTTTCTCATTTCCCTGATCGGTGTTCATGTTCCAAGTGTCCCATGGCTTGCTAGTATGCCATCTTCAGCACTCTTTCCATACTCATTTTCTAGATGATTTCATTAAGAGACAGGGCTTTAAAAACCATCTAAAGCATAATGTTGACCACATTTTTATGTCTCAAAGCAGATTCTCTTCCATATACTCCAGGCTCTTATGCCCAACTATGCTAAAAATTATTTTCCACAAAACTGAATTAATGGTTACTTCTAAAATATTCTTTTCTTCCCAGGTGAACAGACCAAAAATCTTGTAATAATCCTTAAATCTTCTTTCTCTTTCACACCACAATCTATTCCATCAGCAAATCCTAGAAATTTTACATTTAAAAAAATTTCTGGAATCCAACCAAATCACAATATCTCTGCTCCTTATGCTTTGGTCCAAGCTATGGTCATCCCTTGCCAGAATTATTGCAGTATCTGCTTTCCTGGGCTCTCTGCCTCTCCCTGTAGTCTATTATTCAGGATGAAATCAGATGGGTAATGTATAAGTCAAGAGTCAGCTTGTGTCAGTTTTCTACTTAATATTTTCCTTAGCAGTAACGTGTCACACTCAGACTGAGCAAAGCCTTCCTCATGATCCAAAGGCCTTAACCATGGAGATTTCCACAATGACCTTGCCTTCTACCCTTGCACATTCTCCTCCAGCATGATCTTTCTTGTAGTTCCTCAACCTCTCAGCACTTTTCCAACACCAAACTTTACACTTGCTATTCTTAATGCAAAAAAAAAAAATGCTAACTTCTTCATAATACTACAAAGTAAGGGTTATTATCCTAAATTCTGTGGCCTCTCCATGATGAGAAAGGTTTTATTAGCCTTACAGTTATTAAGTAGCAGTACTAGCACTTTGACCTGGGTCTATGGGAATTAAGATACTCTTTCTACTATAAGGGTTTTTTGGTTGCTTGTTCTATCTCTGTTAGGTCACCTGGAGCACCTTTCTGGGTAACGTATCTTGGCCTTCATTCATTATGAGAAGAGGACTCCAGTCTAGGTGATCTCTCTACCGACTCAGATATTTACCAGGTCCGTGACTCTTGCAGAATCTCCGCTAGTGCTCAAGGTGAGGACATGAATGATTTTGGTGAAATGCAGAATATAGATCAGCATTACAGCAGAGGGAAATGGACTATTGTGGAAGGATGAAAGTACCAAAGACATTTTTCTTGTTACTATTTAAGTATTTTTTCCTCGGTCTGTTTTCTTGACTGCAGATTATTTGAATACAGTGTCCACATGTGAATAAACTACCTCACCTGTACACGGTACCCTTCTCACCACCTCCCTTGTCAGGCCAAGCAGTCAGGATAGACACAGGTGAAAACTTCGTGAACTCAAAGGAACTTCTGTTTCTATTTCTTACACATAAAAGTGTTGTCTACACATACATCTTGCTCATTCTACTTAGTCAGGATGGAAGTTAAATCACACCAAAATATAATGGTGTACCTATAATGTGCTGTCACAGGGTCGCATTTCCTAACTCCACAGTGTCAGAGCCAGCACAGCACCACTCCTGCCTCTTCCAGTTCTTTCTCAGCTTCGCCAGGGGGTCCTTGCCTCACTCCACCTGCCTTAGTGCTGCTCCTGCCATTTCCTTGTGATGCCATCGTTTCGCCTGCAGTTGGTTTTCCTCTCCTGAAAACATGACCTGGGGATGAGCCCTTCTCTGAATTCCCCCAGCCTTCTACCTCCAGTCTCCTACACCTGCCAGGCTATCAGTCTGCATTTTATGTGTTCATTGTAAGTTCTTTTTTATTTCCCTTTGAGGAATCTGGGTAATTTTGCTAGTGAATGGGGTAGAAGTTGCGTTATAGAGGATCAGTTATCACTGCTCCACGCTTCTGTGGCAAACTAATCCACTCAACTTTGGGGGTGCTGCCTTTTGTATTTCCTTTCAGTCCGACTAAATCCACCTTAGAGCCTCATCCCACAAAGATGGGAAAGAATGAAAGCTCAGATTTCTTTGAGGATTCTACAATCAAAGGAGTGCTTAGGCCCAGGATTCTAACACTCACAGGGCTAGTCCAGGAGCAGCATTCCTTAACCAAGATGTGAAGAGAAGCCCTCAAGGTAAGTTATTATTGAAAAAAACAAAATCAAACACTAAAACGATAACATAGTAAGGGCACCATCCCAGGGCTCTGCCCACTCCGCTATGCTGTTATGTCTGAGTGCCTGTTCCCCCACATCTGTGTTGCCTGTGGTCTGCACCAGAGGAAATGATGCTGTAACACAGGACCAGAGAACTCACTGTTGTTTATCACTCACAACTCAGTCTTCACGTTACCATGGTAGGTAGGGACTATTATTTTTTGCCATTTTACAGAATCAGAAATGTGGGCCTACGTTATGTCATAGTGGGTTAAGCCACAGTCTGCGAGGCTGGCATCCCATATGGGCACTGGTTGGAGACCTGGCTGCTCCACTTCCAATCCAAGTTCCTGCTTATGTGCCTGGGAGAGTGGTAGAAGATGGCCCAAGACTTTTGGCCCCTGCCACCTGGCTTCAGCCTGGCACAGCCCTAGCTGCTTGGGTGAGTGAAGCAGTGGATGGAATCTCTTTTTCTCTCTGTAATTCTGAAATTTTTTTTAAAAAAGAGAGAATCAGGCTGTTAAGAAAGTAGAGCAAGGTCACACAGAAAGTAAGTGGTGAATGCAAGATTGAAGCCCAGGTGCTGTGGCCCTGGAATCCAGGCAGTGAACACGCATCATTCTTTGTCCTGTGAACTCAGCATGGCCACTCCGCTGTCCTGGAATTGAGGCACACTGCATCACCAGTTGAGGGTGTTGCATCACTCTCTCATGCTCACTCAGCTTTGCGAAGAAGCCTAGATCTTTCTAATCCCACAGGCTGCATTCGTTTCTCTTTCAGTCTGTAGCAGCAGGAATTAAAGTGCGTTGCCTCTTCAAACGTGATATGTTACATTTGTGATCTTGGAAGAGGGGGCTTGTCAGTGTGCTGAGTGCCCTCCTGTGGGAGACCCCAGAAAGCTCACTGAGCCCTGTGCCTTGTGGGGATCCAGCAAAAAGACGGCTGTCTGAGAACTGGGAAGCAGGCTCTCATGGATGCCCCATCTGTAGGTGCTTTGACCTTGGATTTTCCAGCCTTCAGGACAGTACGAAGTGAATTTTCATTGTTTACAAGCCACCCAGGTTTGGCAATTTATTACATTAGCCAGTACAGAGCAAGACACATGTATTCCCCCTTGGTTCCTTCTGTTACACACACAGACTCCCTGAGGGAGCAACGGAGTGTCCTTGCCGCCCACGCTGAGTGTGTCCCAGCTTGCTCATAAGAGCAGGCATGAGCACAGGTGGGCAGTAAAGGGGCCCAGCGGGATCCCGGGGACTCCCTGAGGTCACCTGAGCCCCGGGAATGCTCTGCTATGACCCACTTTCCTAGCATTTATTACCAGAGCCACACCAATGTGATAAAAAAGAAAACCCAGAGACAGACTCTACAAAGGAGCACACTGAGAGAAAACCCAGGCTAAAAATAAACTCTGTTTATAGTACACACACCCTCCCTCCTAGTGCTGAATCTCAGGCACGGAGGCAGAATTTAATCATTTCATCCGCCGATGCGAGGGCCTCTGTGGTTTAATATGCACACATCACAGATTTCAAATGTTGCTGCTGCAGTTCAGTCTTCAACACCAACCTAGCTGTCTCTTTGACTTGAAATGTGTTCTAAAATGTATAATGAAGGTCTATTGAAACCAATAAAGCGTCTCCGGAAAATACTGGTTTAAGTCACACAGCCAATTCTCTTTTTCATAAATCCAATTTGTATTATTTGGTTGAAGGGACTGTGCTCTGAGCCCTGACATAAGCGAGAGCTGACTGTCCAGACTTTTGTGGAAAAAAATCAGAGCATTGATCTCATGTGTTAGCTTTGTCAGGCCTCGCCTGCCTCTGTGTCTCTGCACACCTTTCTCCCCAAGGTTGAAAGTTGCCTGACCAGCAGGGTTGGCCCTTCTCTAACCTCTGCATCCAAGGAACTCGCTTTCCTCTGGGTGAGAGGAGTGGCACAGGCATGCAGGGGGCCTGGCCTCAGAATGTGCTCCACTCCCCACCCATCAGTCCATGTTTGCTTCTGAGACGCCAGCCTCACATTACACCTCGGCCTCCGACCGAGCGCCAGCTCTTTCTGCTCAAGTCCCTGCCTGATTCTTCTGAGAATGGAGACCCTCAAGTGCGTAGGCTAATCCTCCTCATCTCTAAATCCAGGGGCTCTCAACCTCTGCACTGTTACTACTCTGGTTTCCTAACAAGTGGAGTGCTTGAAAGATAGAAACTCATTATCAAAACAAAGACAAGCCATGTTAAAGTGTAGTCTAATGGTTGAAATGCATATATTCCACATTGGAGTACCTGGACTTGATCCTTGGCTCTGTCTCCTGACTCCAGCTTCCTGCCAGTGCAGACCCTGGAAAAAAACAGGTGATAGCTCAAGTGATTGAATTCCTACGACTGAATTCCTACCACGCATGCAAGAGACCTGGATTGCATTCCCAGTTTCAGCCCCTGCCCAACCCTAGCCATTGTGTGCATTTGGGGACTGAGCCACTGGATGAGACATCTCTCTGCTACCCTTTCTTCCTCTGTGTATTTTTCTCTATCTTTTTGCCTCTCAAAAAAAATATTTTTTTTAACTTCAGAACTAAATATCCAGAGGCATTAGGGTTAACTGGTGATGATGGGAAGCTGACAGTTTTGTGTATTAATTTCTCCTTAGTCTTCCTGCTTTTGCAGGAAAAGTCCTCCTCTTCATCAATTCCTTTCAAACTGCATGTAAACCTGCATTGTCCGGAACGCTGTGATAATTAAAACTCCCATACAGCCTAGGGTGTGATTATCAAAGCCTTGAAGAAAGTCATGTTTTTGTTGGATCTCCATGAGGTTACTGTGAGAAATCTAACAGGATTAATTCGGAGACATAGACTAAAAGTCTACTGTGTGCCAAGTGCTGGGGATAGCAGATGATTAAAGGACAGTTTCTACTCTCCAGGACTTCGTGGCCCAGAAGGAAATGCAGATAAATAAATGATCACAGGACAATGTGCAACTAGTAGTACACAGGGCTCTGGGAGCACAGACAAAGGAGTGATTTTTTCATTCATTCACGCATTTATTGAGCACTAAGTACAGGCTAGACAGGCATAGTGTGATGGTGAGAAGGAACATGAAAAATAAATGAAAAGATCAAAGGTAAGAAAGGCATATAGTCTGGCTTTTCCCCCCTTGTGAAATTGTTACTTTTCTCAGGAAGAAATAGTAAGAGAAATCTTTTGATCTCTGTGCTCTATCATATAAGTATTTTTTAAAATTCTACCTTTTCTAACTGCTACCTTTGATTCTGAATTCATATGTGTGCTCGATTAACCCAGACAAAACCAAAGAAATGTTTGACAATTTCCCAAGCATTTATGGCTATTATAAACATTCACTGTCCTGCTCAAATTAATGTAGAAGGGGCTCTAGTTAATACAGTTACTATGTATGCTTGATATAATTTGATGACCAGCTTTCAGTTAAAGAATATAATACAATGAATCTTAAAATTAGTTTGTTCTCTTGTTGCCAAATTAAAATATCCCTTAGTAGCTTGCAGAGTCTTAGAATCTTCACCGTACATCTCAATAATTTTACAATAGAAATGCGGACTTAACAATGAGCTGCATATTTTTAGAAAAGAATTGTTTCCTAGGTAAAGTCTTTTCATAGCAAGCTGTTCCTCTTAAAAACTAGCTTTTAATGCAGTCTCACAGTAGTTCTATAAAGTTGAAACGTTAGATTGGTCAGTAGAACACAAAAAGATTTTGTGACTTCCTGGGGTTATGTAGAATAACTTCACTGGCCAAACCAGGCTATATCTCAGGTTCCCTGATTAGGTCTTTGAGTCTAACTGGATAATTTCTACTTTGCTTACTTACAGTATGTCTCATATTTGATAGATTTTTCCAATAAATATCCAACCCTTAATAGTCTAGTTCCATTTTTACTTATTAGCAAACTTCACAGTTTGAAATAATTAATCATTCTTGATTACCTATTAGGTGTTCACCTAGGATGGGCATCTGCAAAACAAAATTGGTTTCTCCTAGGATCTTAGAATGTAAATAATGATATATATGATCATCTTTATATAACACTGGAATGACTATAAAGATTAGCATTAAAACCTATTAATTGTAGAAATCAATGAAAGTACTGTTGGTCAGAATTGACTACAAAGTTATAACATTGACTGTAGGACCAAAGATGGAATAACAAGAGAAAAAAAATAGCACAAAAATATACTCACTTACCTACAGTGATCTCATACACAATAAAGACATCAATATAATTCAGGAAGAAAAGGACAGCCTTTTCAACAAATGTGCTTATTTACATGGGAAATAAATATAAATTGACCTCTGTGTCGTGCCATACACAAAAGCAATTTTGGGTGAACCATGGAACTAATTGTGAAAGGCAAAGCAATAACATCTAGAAGATGATCTAGAAGAATAACTTCATATCCTTGGGAAAGTGACAATTTTTAAATTAGAACTCAAAAATATTAACTGAAAAACAGATCACTAAAATTGTTTTAGCAAAATTAGAAATTTCATCGAACAAATGACTATTATGTAATTGAAAACATAGTCTCAGGTGATAAATATTCTAAAACACTACATCTGACAAATATTTTCAAAAATAACTAAAAAGAAAAATAGCTGAACACAAATGGATGAAATATTGAAGGCAACATACATGGCCAAAATACATAAGAAAACATGCACAATATCATTAGCCATTAAGAAAATGATAACTAGAACCCCATATCCAGCAGAGTGCTAATACCAAGAGCTGGAAGGATGTAGAGAAACTGAAATGCTCACAATGGATGGTGGGAGTGTACAGTGGTACCCTATTTTGGAAAACTCTGATGGCATAATCATGCATTTATGCATGCAGTTAGGCAACTTTGTCACTGGGTAAACACCATCGAGTACACTTAGACACACTTAAATGACTACAGCATCAATAGGCAATACAACTTTATGGGACTACTGTTAAAAATGCAGTCTGTCATCGATGGAAGTGTGATGCAGCTAATGGTGGAACAGTGTGTGGTATTAACATACAAAAGCTAGCTCACGGTAGCTTTGCTTACAGTAGCTCTAGACTGTAAACAACGTAAATGTCTGTCAATGATAGAATGACTAAGTATATTCACAAGATGGAATAATCTGTAGTAATTAAACAGGTGAATTCCTGCTATAGTGAACATGGATTAACCTCATAGAGTATTAAGAAAAAGAAGCCTAGCATAATTGTTGATTGCATTTCTATAAAGTTTAAAAACAAGCATTATTAATGTTGATACTGTTCAATGACTGGTTATAGTTGGATAAGTGTTTTCATAGGGAGGAGTCAAGAATATGTTCCAGAAAATGAGCTTGTTGGAAATATTCTGCACCTAGTCCTTTGTGGTGATTATAAGCACATATACACATATAAAATTTGTCAGGTTTTATACTTAGGAATTATGCAGCTTACTGTAAGTTTTATTTATATTATGTGGTGCAGAGAATAACAACTCTGCAGAGATGTCCATGCTCCAACCTTTGGGATTTTTGAGAATGTCATCTAACTGGCAAAGGGGGATTTTTAATGATGCAATTAAAGTCAAAGGCATTGGGAAGGGGAGAGGATCCTGGGATATTCAGGTGGGTTCACTCTAATCACAGGGGGCTTTAGAGTTGCAGAGGCTGGAAGAAGAGTGGTCACAGAGATGAGGCAAGAGGAAGACTCCACTCCTACTGGTTTCCAAGGTGGAGGAGGGAGGGCATGAGGGAAGCTTAGAGGCTAAAAGAGGCAAAGATTCAGATTCTTTCCCTATAGCCCTACTGACACCTTTCTTCCAGCCAGTGAGATGCATTTCAGACCTCTGAGCGACAGAATTGGGACATGATATGTGAGGAGGCTACTTCAGAAACTACATGAGAAATGGAATTAATTTGATGGAATTATTTTGATGCAAACAAATTTTGAAGCCCATGCATTTTTTCATAATAAGTATTTTTCAGGAATGTTTTGAAGATTTCTTATATACATGGATTTCAAAATTTGCACCAAAATAAATTTGGCTTTTAATTCTACTTTCCATGAAATTTCTAAAGTGCCCTGATATTTGTGTTCGACACCAAGAGGTTGATGTAACTTGTTATGGAGCAAACTAAAAATCAATATACTCAAAATGGAGGGAGGGATTCCTCTTATTTTAAAAATTACTTATTTTTATTTTATTTGAAAGGTACAGAAAGATGGAGAGAGATTGACAAACAGATGGAGTGAGATCTGCCGTTGACTGATTCACTGGTCAAATGCAACAGCTTGGGTTGGGCCAGGCTAAAGCTGGGAGTCCAGAATTCAGTCAGGGTCTCCCATGTGGGTGGCAGGGACCCAAGCACTTGACCCATCATCTGCTGCCTCCCAGGGCATGCATTGAAAGGAAGCTGAATAGAAATCAAAGCAGGGGCTGGCATTGTAGTGGAATGAGTTAAGCTACTGCCTGCAATGGCTGCATCCCTTATGGCACTCGTTCAAGTCCCAGCTGCCCCACTGATGATCCAGCTCCATGCTAATCCTAATGCACCTGGGGAAGCAGTGGAAGATGGCCCAAATGCGTGTACCCCTGAACCCACGTGGGAGACACAGATGAAGCTCCTGGCTTTGGCCTAGCCCAGCTCTGGCTGTTGTAGCCATTTGGGAAGTGAACCAGCAGATGGAAGAGCGCTCTCTCTCTCTCCCTCCCTCTCTCTTTCAAATAAACTAAATCCTAAGAAGTTTTTGCCAGTACTCAAACCAAGCACTAAAATATGGAATGTGGGCTTGCCAAGCAATGATTTAATCCCTGTGCCAAATGCCTGCCTTTCCCCATCCCTCTTTCTGAATGGCCTTAAAAATGATACTCGCTTCTGCTATCCCACTTCCCCTATCCCTGGAGCACCTAGCAAACTACTCTTCATCTTCTCTTAGCTTAGTTCCTACCAGAGCAGGCGTTCTCTGCGGGTGTCTTTGTATCATCCACAGTACATATGCTAGGCACTTCCATATGCACATTTTATGTACCAGGTGCTTTATGTATGTTTGTTAAATTGATGTAAATGGAACCTTTTCTGTACATGAGAAGCAGAGAGCAGTCCAGACACAATTCCTTTCGTGTGTTCTCTTAGCCTGCTTAGCAAACTTCCCACTGCAGACACATTAACATTAGCGGTTCTGAATAATGAGGCTGAGGCTGTTTTAAACATCAGGCTGCCATCAGATGAAACACTTCCATCTCCTTCGAGATTACACAAAACACTGACGATTTCATGCTTTCTTTCCTGGTAATGTTGCCTTGTCCTTCATGTTAATGATTTGTTCCACCTGACCACTCACTTAGGATAATAGCAGGCCAAGAGGCGAGGCAGACAGACGGGGCCATACATGATCGCCAATACTCCATCGCGCTCCCTTGAATGGTGGGCCTGGTAAAACTGTCAACATCTTCACACAAAGGCCTGGTGCTTGAGCCCATGTATTAGGATTCAGTGACTGCAGTAGCAGTGATCAAATTATATAGCAAGTGGAGAGACAAGGCTATAAAGGGAGGCCGTAGTCAAAATGAACTGTTTTTCTTTGTCCAGTCGAACAACAAATATTTTTCAGCACCTACCATACGAGCAGCCCTGTGATAAGTACTGTTGGGGATTCCTATGGGCGAGAAGATAGATTGCTTTGACTTCAAAAGTATATAATACAGTTGGGGAAATAAAACATTTAAGAAAAGTAACACAGGAATGAGACCAGTTCGTGCTATAAAAATTCAGAAGAGGGCGAGAACATTTCACTAGGCAGGCGTTGGGGAGTTGGTAGGAATAAAGGCAGGAGCAGCACACAAGCATTAAACATGGAAAGCTGGGATGCCGTGTGGGCAGGCTGTGAACAGGACACTCCGGGAGCAATTCCCAGCCCCTTGTGTCAAGGGCACGGATTCTGAACCTCAGCACTGGTGCCATTCTAGCCTGTGTAATTCTTTGCTGTGTGAGGCTGTCGTGGGCATTGTAGGATGCTTAGCAGCATCTCTGGTCTCTACCAACTAGATGCCAGTTACTCCCCTCCCCTTTAGATTGTCCTCAAGCAAATGTTCCCTCCAGTTAAGAACTACTGTGTGGGAGTAGAGGTTCAGAGAAGGGAGACCTGGGCATTGCTTCACCTGTCAGTGAGTCTGGAGTTGTAGTCTACATGCAGAGGGGACACGGAATAACAGCAGGCTGAAAACTGTGGAGAGGTGATTTGTCTACCTACGGTAACCGGGAAACAGTGGAGGGAGGAATTCTGGGTAAAAGCAGAATGGGCAAAAAGCTACCATGATGGTGAGAGGAGGAGGCTGAGGGACTGCGGGCATTCTCCACGCCCTACAACATCAAAGGGCTTTTCTGTCTAGACCAGCACTTGAACCTCTCCTTTGGTTTTTCACCTGCATCCCAACTCTTCAGAGCCATCTCTCTCTTTAGGAATAGGAAGCAGCAGAATCCCTGCCCCGGCTCGTGGGCTTCCGTGGAGAGAACAGCCGCAAGCAGCAGCCACGCCAAACAAAAAAAAAAACCCTGCTAATTTCTGGTAGAAAAGTCTTAATTCTTCATATAAAAGCAAAAACTATTCTCATTTCAATGACAATCAATACCAAATGCCTGTGTCTCTCACCTTTACCTTTTTCCAACACATACATTGTGTAAATATGCCTGTTTCAAGTGGACAGACAAGCCTGATGCGGGAAGGAACAGCCTGAATGTTAGAGAATAACATCGTCCATTATTGTATTTGAGGAAGACACATATCTGCTTTGTAGCAATCGCTTTCATAGCCCATCAAACTCTCTTTATTGACTATAGAATGTAGACATGCTGTCAAGGGATTTAAATTAATTTCATGCAATCACTTTCTTGACCTATCATTTCTCCAAGAAGATTCATATCTGCAGCTGATCTGGAGACAATTGTGAGTCAAATATCAGACCTGTGGCTCTTACTGAAAATTCCCTCTCTATAGATTATTTTTTGACACTTAACAGCCTAATGCCAGAAAGAGATGAAATTCCATTTCACACCTGCCTCTTTAAATATGGGCTTTTAACTATCATAATTCCTAAGCCTGGGTTCACACCTATCACCTTACCCCAAACAGAACATGGGGATTAATGGCCCAACATTAAAAGCAGAAAAAAAAAGCAATTGCTGTGGGGGACACTTAAGTACAGTAATACCCAGCAGTAGGAAAGGGTTTGGTCATCAATGCAGTAATGTTGGAAAGTGATAGATCACTCTTTCATTTCCTGGCATTCTGAAACTATGGATATAATTTAAGTGTTTAACCCTGATAAACTGTGTTCATTTATTGTAGCATTAAAAGTCAATAGAAAGACCACTCCAGATGTCTCTTCTTTTCCACCCTCTACTACTTCTTAAGCTTCCTAATGATTGCGATTCCATGTTATTAGCCTTCATAAGAGCCACAACACTCAATACAAACCAGGTCCTCACTCAGTAAGCCTGCTCACATTGCCCAGGCACTGGGAACACCGTGAAGAAGGAAAAATGTTTCCTGTCATCATGGATTAGGAGGAAAGACACACCCAATCAATTAACAGCAAATACAGGTACCTTAAAACACAAATCAATAAACTGATGTCCAATTCTATACCAGTTAGAAAAGAAGCTGGCTCTCTTCCCTAGAATTGGGATTAGGAAGCAAAGGAGTTTTGGTTTACCCAACAAAATAATAACTCAGTAAAGCAGTTTGGGAATGAGAGGATTTGGCCTTAGTCATGTATTTGGTATAAGGGAATTGGAGAGGGGCTAAAGACCAAGAGAAGGATGCAGGAATAGAAAATAGACTACAGCATGAGAAGTGTCAGCGGTCACTGGAGGTTGCCAGAAATGGCTTTCTAATCAAGCCCCTTCATATCTATTTCATTGCTTTGAGTGGGTCATTACCTGCCCACTAATTACCACAGAGAGAGAAGTTCAGTATAAACCACAGGCAGTAAGGTAAGATGCATGTGGAAGTTGGATGGAGTGGACAGGGAATCTCCTAGCAGAATGGTGATGATAGAGACCTAAAAAGGAAAACTTAAACTACAGCCTCAACTAATGAGAAGCTAGCAGAGGACCTCAAGATGAAGTCATATTTGCAGTCCTAGAAGAGCTTACATAGATCTCATGGGAGCCAAGAGGGGCCATGAGAATCTTAGTCTCCAAAAAATGTGAGTCTATGTTGTGATTGTAGATTCTTGCCTGGGTGCATGGAGGTGCAGACAGAATCAGACTGCCGTTGTTGCAATCCCCTCTAGTTGAATAGACCTCATAAGACTTAAAGGGCCAGTACCTTTGGGTTTTTTCCCTTAATTTTTCCTTGTTGGAGGGTGGGTAGGAAAATTTTTTAATTAATTAAAAAAATTTTTAAGTGAGTCCAGGTGCTTAAATGCCTTAAGATTTTTAAGTACAGGGAAATTTAGAAATCTACCATTCATACCAAGGGACATAGACTCAAAAAAAGAATTGAAAAGATGTTAAGTATACACTTTAGGCTGATACTTGGCACAGAAACAAAACAGTCAACAACAGCAACTACTGATCACCAGCCAACCAATGTAACAAAATAAATAGATAAATACCAGTAAAGTTCAGGAGAAACAGAAAGATTTTCTTCGAAGATTAGTAAGGACAAGCGAAGAATGTCTGCTTTTGTCAGTTCTATTCAACATAGTTGGGGAAGTTCTAGATAGAGCAATGAGGCAGGAAAAAAAGTCATCCAAACTGAAATGGAAGAAAAATTGTCTCTATTTTCTGATAACATTATCTTATATATTGAAAACCCTAAAGATTCCACAGGAGAAAAAGTTAGATTCTGAAAAGCGGCTGCATACAAAATCAACACACAAAAATCAGTTGTGTTTTCTAGGATGGCAGTTTGGTGCTCAGTTAAAATGCTGCTTGGGATGTGCTCACCCAACAGCAGAGTACCTAGGTTTGAGTTCTGGCTCTGCTTCCAATTCCAGCTCCCTGCTAATGTGCACCCTGGGAGGCAACAGGTGGAGGTTCAAATAGTGGGGTCCCTGCCATCCATGAGGGAGATATGATCTGGGTTTCTAGCTTTAGCGTGGCTCAGGTCTAACTGTTGTGGGCCACTGGAGAGTAAACCAACTAATGGGAGCACTGTGTCTCTCATTCTCTTTCTCTGCTTTGTCAACAAATTTAAAGAATCCTAAAGATAAAAAGTCAATTTTGAAAATGAAAAAATCCAGTATTAATTTCTCAAATGGAAATTAATAAAATAACTTAATTTACAATAATATCAAAATGCTATTGGAATTAATAAATTCTTAGAAATTGGGGACATGAAAGTCTTACAAATGGAAAACTACATTGCTGTAAGAAATTAAAGACAACATATATAAGTGGAAAGACATCCATGTTCATGAACTGAAAGACAATATTGTTGAGAAGACAGCACTACCCAAAGCCGTTTATAGATTCAATGCAATTTCTGTCAAATTCCCAACAAAATTTTCCTGCACAACTAGAAAAATGTATCACAAAATTTATATGGAATTTTAAGGAAATTTGAAGAAACACAACAATCTTGAAAAAGAAGAACTAAGTCTGATTATGCAGATTTCCAGATCTCAACATTTACTAAAAATCTAAAATAATAAAACCAGTATGGTAGTGACTTAAAAACAGACATATAGCAAAGAATAGAGTCTGGAAATTAATCTTCATTAGATATGACAGGTGGTTTTTGTCAAGGGGGCCACAACTACTCAATGGGGAAACTAACTATAGTTTTCTCAACAAATGGTACTGGACAAACAGGACCTGCTAAAGGATAGGTTTTTACTTCACATCCTATACAAAGTCTCAAGTCAAAATGGACTAAAGACCTCAATGTAAGAGTTAAAAGTTCTTAGATGAAAACTTCTGAGAAGTGCCTTATAACAATGGATCTGGCAATCATTTCTTGAGTATGACACTGCACAGACAAGAAAAAATAGAAAAATTTAACTTCAGCAAAACGTAAAAGCTGCTTTACATAAAAAAAAAAATCAACAGAGTAAAAAAGCACCTCAGAGAACAGTAGAAAATATTTGCAAATCACATATCTGATGATGAATTAGTACCCAGAATATACTGAACTCCCCAGACAATGACACAATAAAATGATGCTCAATGTCACTAATATTTAGGAAAATGCAAACCAAAGTAAAACTAAGATACCACTTCATAGTCATTAGGATGGCTCTCATCGAGAAAACAGAAAATAACAAGTGTTGGTATGGATATTGGAAACTTGGAACTTTGTACATTACTCGTAGGAATATAAAATAATGCAGCTGCCATAGAAAATAATATTGTTGGTCCTCAACAATTAAATATAGAATTATCATTTGCTTTATTAAGTTCACTTTTCCATATATATGCAAAAAATTCAAATCAAGAGTTTAAACATGTTTTCATGCCCTTATTCATGGCAACATTATCATAATGGCTTAATGTAGAAGCAACCAAATACCTGCTGATGGATAAACAAAATCTGCTAAGCACAAGTGTGGGGAGCAGCTCGGACTAGACTGTTACTGGAATTAAGACTTATTCTATGCATCTGCTCTCCCACAATATGGCGCTGGGAGAGAAGTAAACAGCTTCCGCACAGCTGCCTCCAGTTCAACCAATTAACTGTAGGACTTGCTCCTGATTGGAGGAGAGCAGCGTACTCGGCGTGTGGGCAGCCGAGTTGGGATTGGCGGAGGAGGACTATAAAGGAGGAGAGAGACGGCATGCACCAGGAACATCTATGGGGAACATCTAGCTGAAGGAACACCCGTGCAGCCCCCGAGAGAGCCGGCCGGCGGTGTGCCGCTCCCCTGCGGAAGTGGGGAATGCGGCCAGGGGGAACTGCCCTTCCACGGAGGTGGAAGGGATAGTAGCCAACCCGGGAAGAACCAGCAGCAAACCCGGGGAGGGCCGAGCAGACAGAAAGAACAGCGCAGGGTCCTGTGTCGTTCCTCCACGAAGAGGGGGAGCGACACACAAGGGGTCTTCAAAATGTTAATGTAAAATACATATTATGAAAACACTATGAATGCATTTTACATTTTTGTATAAAAACTCATACTAAATTGCTATATTGTTATATATAACTAACATGTTATATTATGTCTGAACATGATCTGGTTTTGAGGAACTAAGGATAAGATGTCAGTTTGAAAAGATCCCCCTGAGGCCGGTGCTGCGGCGCAGTGGCTCAGCAGGTTAAAGCCCTGGCCTGAAGCGGTGGCATCCCATATGGATGCCGGTTCTAGTCCTGGTTGTTCCTCCTCTGATTCAGCTCTCTGATAGGGCCTGGGAAAGCAGCAGAGGATGGCCCAAGTCCTTGGACCCCTGTACCCACGTGGGAGACCTGGAAGAAGCTCTTTGCTCCTGGCTTCAGATCGGCGCAGCTCCAGCCACTGCTGCCAGTTGGGGAGTGAACCAGCGGATGGAAGGCCTCTCTCTCTGTCTCTACCTCTCTGTGACTCTGTCTTTCAAATAGATAAATAAATAAATCTTTAAAAAAAAGAAAAAAGATTGAGCATGTGCAGAACTGTACAATTGGACTTACCCCTAATGGTAGAGTTAGAAATGTGCCAGGGGATTCCAATTCAATCCCATCAAGGTGGCATGTACCAATGCCATCTCACTAGTCCAAGTGATCACTTTCAGTTCATAATTGATCATAGTGATAGGATTAAGAGTCAAAGGGGGCTGGCGCCGGGTTCTAGTCCCGGTCGGGCGCCGGATTCTGTCCTGGTTGCCCCTCTTCCAGACCAGCTCTCTGCTGTGGCCAGGGAGTGGAGTGGAGGATGGCCCAAGTGATTGGGCCCTGCACCCGCATGGGAGACCAGGATAAGCACCTGGCTCCTGCCATCAGATCAGCACGGTGCGCCGGCTGCAGCGCGGCGGCCATTGGAGGGTGAACCAACGGCAAAGGAAGACCTTTCTCTCTGTCTCTCTCACTGTCCACTCTGCCTGTCAAAAAAAAAAAAAAAAAAAAAGAGTCAAAGGGATCACATAAACAAGACTAGTGTCTGCAGATACTAACTGATAGAATTTAAAAGGAGAGAACAATCCAATATGGGAAGCGGGATACACAGCACTCTGGCCTCAGAATCAGCCCTTAAGGCATTCGGATCTGGCTAAAAAGCCCATGAGAGTATTTCAGGCATGGAAAGCCAAGACACTGTGGCAAAAAACAAACAAACAAACAAACAAAAACCTAAATGAAAGATCTCTGCAAGTGAGATTCCAGCAGAAAGAACAGGCCACCAAAGGAGGAGGTATCTTTCTCTGAAGGGAGGAGAGAACTTCCACTTTGACTATGACCCTGTCTAAATAAGATTGGAGTCGGCGAACTCAAGAGGCTTCCATAGCCTTGGCAGCTCATGACAAGAGCCTTGGGAGATTACTGATGCCATAAATAAGAGTGTCAAATTGTTAAGTCAACAACAGGAGTCACTGTGTACTTACTCCCCATGTAGGATCTCTGTCATTAATGTGTTGTGCAATGTGAATTAATGCTATAACTAGCACTCAAACAGTATTTTACACTTTGTTCTTCTGTGTGGGTGCAAACTGTTGAAATCTTTACTTAGTATATACTAAGTAATTGATCTTCTGTGTATAAAGATAATTGAAAATGAATCTTGATATGAATGGGATGGGAGAGGGAGTGGGAGATGGGATGGTTGTGGGTGGGTGGGAGGTTATGGGGGAGAAAGCCGCTATAATTCAAAAGTTGTACTTTGGAATTTTAAATTTATTAAATAAAAGTTAAAAAATATATAAAAATAAATAAAAGAAATAAAAGAAAAAAGAAAAGATCCCCTAAAGTGCATATAAATTCTGCTAAATTCAGAAAGAACAAACATTAAATTTCTAGTGAAGCTTGGATGGGAGAATGAAATCAATGCTTGACAAAATTCACAAAAACAATGCTCCAAGGAAGTCAGCAGCTTATAAAGGATAACTCAAGAAAGGATGAAATGATGTTGAGAATTAAACTGGCACTGGCAGAGCATCCACATCAATTTGCAAGGAAAAGAAACTAATCTTGTTCATTCCCTAATTAAAGAGAATCTATAATTAACAGCAGAAATAATAGCCAACACCACAGATATAGGACTTGGTTCAGCCTACACAAATCTGACTGAAAACTTACTTGAGCAAACTTTCTGCTCAGTGAGTATCCAAACTGTTGTGACCAGATCAGCTGTAGACAAAAATAGAGATTTTAATGTAAATTTTCATTAGATGGGTCAAGATCCTGAAGCAGTTCTTTGAAAGACTGGAACAGGAGTGAAATATAGCTCTGTCAGTAAGATCCTGAAGGTTAAGCACAATCCCAACAATGACTCCTCACTGGTCCAGTCAACACTTTCATCCATGAAGGGCCATTTTCCAGATTTTTGATGGGGAATCATGAGACATTCACCTTACAGTTCTGATTTAGCTCCTTGTGACTTGTTTTTGCTTCTTTAAATTTTTTTTTACAGATAGCATTAGACAGTGAGAATGACAGAAAGAAAGGTCTTCCTTCTGTTGGTTCACCCCTCAAATGGCTGCTATGCCCAGAGCTACACTGATCCGAAGCCAGGAGCCAGGTGCCTCTTCCTGGTCTCCCACGTGGGTGCAGGGGCCCAAGCACTTGGGCCATGCTCCACTGCCCTCCTGGGCCACAGCAGAGAGCTGGACTGGAAGAGGAGCAACTGGGACTAGAACCCAGCGCCCATATGGGCTGCCAGCGCCGCAGGTGGAGGATTAGCCAAGTGAGCCACGGCAACCGGCCCTGCTTCTTAATCTTAAGAACAGTACCACCTTTTCTGTTAGTTATAATTTAAAAAGGCTGCATAGATAAGGTTAAATTCCCAGGATCCTATAGTCTTTGAGCATGGACTAACTGGCTGGTATTATCACTACAAAAGTTTCTAAACTTGATGGAGCTTACATCAAGAAATAAATTTTCTATATTTTTAATTTTAATCAATTTCCTATGAATTCTTTAAGTTCTTCTCCCATGTACAATAGAATTTTATTAACCTAAGAAAGAAAGAGTGTCAGGCATTTGACATTACAGTTTATGCCTGCATCCCATATCATAGTGCCTGGGTTCAAGTCTTGGGTTCACTCTCAATTCCAGCTTCCAGCAATGGTGATGGCTCAAGTAGTTGAGTCACTGCCACCCATATGGGAAGCCAGGATTGAGTTCCTGGATTTGGCCTATATCAGCCCTCAACATTGTGAACATCTGAGGAGTAAACCAAAAGGTGGAAATGTTCTCTGTATCTCCCTCTCCACCTCTCAAATAAATAAAAAAAGGGAAAGAAATTCTGATATGTTAACAACATTGATGTACATGTAAGTCACTATGCTAAATTTTATAAACCAGATACAAAAGAAACCATATGATTCTACTTTTACAAGATACCTGAAGTAGTCAAGTTCATTGAGATAAGAAGTAGACCATGGTTTTCAAGGGCTGAGGGAAAGGGAAGACAGGCAGTGATTAATTTATGGGGATACAGTTTCAGTGGGATGATAAAAAAAAGTTCTGCAAATGAATGATGCTGGCAAACTGTGAGCATGATTAATGCCAGTAAACTATATACCTGAATATGGTTAAAATGGTAAATTTTGTATTATGTATATTTTAACAGGTTTTTAAGTGGAAAACATATTGTAAGTCTCAATTAATTTAAAGAATTAATTACATGGAGAATATTTACCTGATTGAGTTTTTAAAAACTTTTCACTGATAACAAAAGCACAGCAAGCAGAAACAAACCCCATATTTCTTGAAATCAAATGAACCTGTTACCAAGTACTATTTTAAGAGAAAAAGGAAAATCAAAAATAAAATGTAATTGAATGGCAATTTAAAGCATTGTCAAACTTTGTGCAATGAAACTAAAGCAATTGTTATTGATTTGAGTTTATGCAGTAGAAATGCAGCAAATAAAAATCACAACAAAACAGTAAGAACAAATGAGCTATGTTTTCCACTCAAAGGACTAGAAAAAGAACAAAATATTTCAGAAGGAAAGAAGTATTAAAGTTAAATAAAAGTGGTAAGGGTTTTTAAAATCGCATAAAATGGATTAATAACCAAGACCCCACTATATGCTGCCTACAAGAAAGTCACTTCACAAACAAAGATACACATAGACTGAAAGAAAAAAGATATTCCAGGCAAATAGAAGCCAAAAACAAGCAGGAGTAACTATACTCCTATCAGATAAAACATTCTTCACATCAAAAAGTATAAAAGAGAAAAAGATGTTATATATTGATAGAAGGATCAATTCAGCAAGAAGATAAAATAGTCATAAATATATATGGACCCAAAAGAAGACCACCCAGAAATATACAGAAAATATTATTAGATCCATTACCATCAATGAACAGATCATCCAGACAGAAAATAAATATACAGAGCAGTTGAACCACACTTTACCCTACAGCTACAGAATACACATTCTTCTTATTAGCACATGGAACATTTTCTAGGATAGAGCATATGTTAGTCCACAAATCAAGTCTCGGTGAATTTAAAAATACTGAAAGCATACCATGTATCTTCTCAGACTACCAAGGAATAAAGCTAAAACTAAAAATAAATAGAATATTTAAAAATACATAGGAATTAAATAACATGCTACTGAATGACAAATGAGTGATTGAAGAAATTAAAAAGGAAATCATAGACTTTCTTGACATAAATGAACGTGAAAACTCAACACATCAAAACCTGTGGGGTATAGCAAAAGCAATGTTAAGAGGAAAGTTTATGTATTAAGTGTTTACATTAAAAGGAGAGAAATATTTCAAATAAATGACATAATGATACATCTTGAAGATTCAGAAAAACAAGAACAAACCAAACCCTAAATTAGCAAGAGGTAAGAAATAATGGATTGGAAGAATCAATATCATCAAAATGTCCATTCTCCCAAAAGCAATTTATAGATTCAATGCAATACCAATCAAGATACCGAAGACCACCTTCTCAGATCTGAAAAAAATGATGCTGAAATTCATATGGAGACACAGGAGACCTCGAATAGCTAAAGCAATCTTGTACAACAAAAACAAAGCAGGAGGCATCACAATACCAGATTTCAGGACATACTACAGGGCAGTTGTAATCAAAACAGCATGGTACTGGTACAGAAACAGATGGATAGACCAATGGAACAGAATTGAAACACCAGAAATCAACCCAAACATATACAGCCAACTCGTATTTGATCAAGGATCCAAAACCAATCCCTGGAGTAAGGGCAGTCTATTCAATAAATGGTGCTGGGAAAATTGGATTTCCACGTGCAGAATCATGAAGCAAGAACCCTACCTTTCACCTTACACAAAAATTCACTCAACATGGATTAAAGACTTAAATCTACGACCTGACACCATCAAATTATTAGAGAGTATTGGAAAAACCCTGCAAGATATAGGTACCGGCAAAGACTTCTTGGAAAACACCCCAGAAGCACAGGCAGTCAAAGCCAAAATTAACATTTGGGATTGCATCAAATTGAGAAGTTTCTGTACTGCAAAAGAAACAGTCAGGAGAGTGAAGAGACAACCGACAGAATGGGAAAATATATTTGCAAACTATGCAACTGATAAAGGGTTGATAACCAGAATCTACAAAGAAATCAAGAAACTCCACACCATCAAAACAAACAACCCACTTAAGAGATGGGCCAAGGACCTCAATAGACATTTTCCAAAAGAGGAAATCCAAATGGCCAACAGACACATGAAAAAATGTTCAAGATCACTAGCAATCAGGGAAATGCAAATCAAAACCACAATGAGGTTTCACCTCACCCCAGTGAGAATTGGCTCACATTCAGAAATCTACCAACAGTAGACGCTGGAGAGGATGTGGGGGAAAAGGGACACTAACCCACTGTTGGTGGGAATGCAAACTGGTCAAGCCACTATGGAAGTCAGTCTGGAGATTCCTCAGAAACCTGAAGATAACCCTACCATTCAACCCAGACTTCCCACTCCTTGGAATTTACCCAAAGGAAATGAAATTGGCAAACAAACAAGCTGTCTGCACATTAATGTTTATTGCAGCTCAATTCACAATAGCAAAGACCTGGAACCAACCCAAATGCTCATCAACAGTAGATTGGATAAATAAATTATGGGACATGTACTCTATAGAATACTATACAGCAGTCAAAAACAACGAAACCCGATCGTTTGCAACAAGATGGAGGAATTTGGAAAACATCATGCTGAGTGAATTAAGCCAGTCCCAAAGGGACAAATATCATATGTTCTCCCTGATCGGTGACAACTAACTGAGCACCAAAAGGGAAACTTGTTGAAATGAAATGGACACTATGAGAAACAGTGACTTGATCAGCTCTTGTCCTGATGGTTGATGTACAATGTAATACTTTATCAATTTTAGTATTTTTTTCGTTCTAGTACCATTGGTTGAACTCTGTAATTAACACACAATTATTCTTAGGTGTTTAAATTTTAACTGAAAAGTGATCCCTGTTAGGAATTTGGAAAACATTATGCTGAGTGAAATAAGCCAATCCCAAAGGGACAAATACCACTTGTTCTCCTTGATAGGTGACAACTAACTGAGCACCAAAAAGGAAACCTGTTAAAGTGAAATGAACACTATGAGAAATGGTGACTTGATCTCACCCTGACTGTTGATGAGCAACTTGATATGTTATCCCTCTTAGTATTTTTTTTTGTTTGTTCTACTTAGTACTTTTGGTTGAATACTGTAATCAATACACAATTCTTCTTAAGTGCTGAAACTTAACTGAAAAGTGATCACTGTTAAATATAAGAGTGGGAATAAGAGAGGGAAGAGATGTTCAATTCGGGACATGCTCAAGCTGACTTACCTCAAACGGTAGAGTTAGAAACATACCAGGGGATTCGAATTCAATCCCATCAAGGTGGCATGTACCAATGCCATCTCACTAGTCCCAATGATCAATTTCTGTTCACAATTGATCATAATGATAGGACTAAGAACCAAAGGGATCACATAAACAAGAATAGTGTCTGTAAATACTAGCTGATAGAATCAAAAAGGGAGAGAATGTCTGCAAATACTAGCTGATAGAATCAAAAAGGGAGAGAATGATCCAACATGGGAAGTGAGATACACAGCAGACCCATAGAATGGCAGATGTCCTAAATAGCACTCTGGCCTCAGAATCAGCCCTGAAGGGATGCGGATCCGGCTGAAAAGCCCATGAGAGTATTTCAGGCATGGAAAGCCAAGACACTCTGGGAAAAAAAAAAAAAAAACTAAATGAAAGAACTCCACGAGTGAGATCCCAGTGGAAAGAATGGGTCATCAAAGAAGGAGGTACCTTTCTCTGAAGGGAGGAGAGAACTTCCACTTTGACCATGGCCTTGTCTAAATATGATCAGAGTCGGTGAACTCAGGGGGCTTCCATAGCCTTGGCAGCTCATGACAAGAGCCTAGGGTGATTACTGATGCCATAAACAAGAGTGTCAATTTGTTAAGTCAACAACAGGAGTCACTGTGCACTTACTCCTCATGTAGGATCTTTGCCTTAGTGTGCTGTACATTGAGATTTAATGCTATAACTAGTACTCAAACAGTATTTTTCACTTTATGTTTCTGTGTGGGAGTAAACTGTTGAAATCTTTACTTAATGTATGCTAAACTGATCTTCTGTATATAAAGAGAATTGAAAATGAATCTTGATGTGAATGGAAGGGGAGAGGGAGTGGGAAAGGGGAGGGTTGCGGGTGGGAGGGATGTTATGGGGGGAAAGCCATTGTAATCCATAAGCTGTACTTTGGAAATTTATATTCATTAAATAAAAGTTAAAAAAAAGAAATAACAAGGATCAGAGCAGAAATAAATGAATTCGAAACTAAAAAATAATACAATACAAAAGGTCAATGAAGCAGAAAGCTGATATTTTGAGAACAATCTATAGCCAGACTAATAAAGAAAAAAACTTGAATAAATAAAATTAAAGATGGAAAAGGGGACATTACAACAAAAACCATTGAACTACAATAATCATACGATACTGTTATGAAAAAACTATGTGGTAACAAACTGGAAAACCTGAAAGAAATAGACAAATTCCTGTATACATTTTGGCTACCAAGATTACATCAATAAAATATAGAAAAACCTAAACAGATCCATAACAATGCACAATATTGAAGTGGTAATTAAAAGTTTTCCAACTAGGAAAAGTCCAGGACCTGATGGCTTTACTCCTGAATTCTATAAAATGCTTAAAGAGGAACTACAGTACTTTTCAAACCATTCCAAAATACTGAATAATATGGAACTCTGTCGAACTTTTTTTATGAGGCAAGTGTCACTCTGATACCAAAACCAAAGACACAGCATGTAAAGAAAGCTACAAACGTATGTTTTGGTAAACACAGATACAGCAATTCTCAGCCAAATGCTAGCAAACAGAATACAAAACCACATCAAAAAGATGATATATCATACTCAGTTAAGATTTATCCCAGAGATGTGTGGCTGAACATTCACAAATCAACAAATATAAATCACATCAACAGAATGAAGAACAAAAACCGTATGGTCGTACAGAGATTCGGAGAAAGCATTTGATAAAATTCAACATCCCTTCGTGATAAGCACCCTCTAAAACTTAGACATATAAGGAACATAGCTCAAAATTATAAGGGATATAATGCAACCAGCTGATATTATGCTACACAGGAAACAGTTGAAAGGATTTCTTTTTTCATCACTCTTATTCAATACAGTAGTAGAAGTATTAGCAAGAGCAGTTGTGAAGGAAAAAAAAATAAAGGGCAAGTCAAAATATACATGTTTTCAGATGACATGATGTTGTATGTGGAGAAACATCAACACTCTACCAAAAAAGCTGTTAGAACTGATAAACAAATTCAGTAATGTTGCAGGTTATAAAAATAAAAAGTTTCTTTTAATATACTAATGATGATCTCAGCAAAGGAGAAATCAAGAAAGATATATCATTTCCAATAGCCACATAATAAATTAAATATTTAGCAACAAATTTAAAGAAGTGAAGGAGCTCTACCATGATCATTATCAAACAGTGCTGAAAGATTTCAGCAAGAACAACAAAAAATGGAAACATATTCCTTGCTCATGGACTGGAAAAATTCACATAATGAAAATGTTTGCCGGTGCCATGGCTCACTAGGCTAATCCTCCACCTTGCGGCGCCAGCACACCAGGTTCTAGTCCCGGTCGGGGTGCCGGATTCTGTCCCGGTTGCCCCTCTTCCAGGCCAGCTCTCTGCTGTGGCCCGGGAGTGCAGCGGAGGATGGCCCAAGTGCTTGGGCCCTGCACCCCATGGGAGACCAGGAGAAGTACCTGGCTCCTGCCACTGGATCAGCGCGGTGCGCTGGCCGCAGCACGCCGGCCGCAGCAGATCAGCGCAGCGCGCTGGCCGCGGCAGCCATTGGAGGGTGAACCAATGGCAAAGGAAGACCTTTCTCTCTGTCTCTCTCTCCCACTGTCCACTCTGCCTGTCAAAATATAAAAAAAAAAAAGTTTATACTATCTAAAGTAATCTACAGATTCAATGCAAACCATATCAAATTAACAGTGATATTCTTCACAGAATTAGAAACAATAATTCTAAAGTTCACATGGAATCAGAAAAAAACCCATAATAGGTAAAGTCATCATGTGGAAAAAAAATCAAGCAGGAAGCATCACAGTAGCTGACTTCAAAGCATACTACAAAGGTATAGTAATTAAAACATCCTGGTACTGGCACTGAAACCTGACATAGATAGTCGAACAGAATAGAGAGCTCAGAAATTAACCCACACACATACAGCCAGCTAATTTTTGACAAAAGTGCTCAGAACATGCATTGGAGTAAGAATAATCTCATCAATAAATGGTGTTGGCAAAACTGAAGTGTATATACATATACACTTCTTAGATAAGGCCCCAAGGTGCCAGCATTGTGGTGCAGCTCGTAAAGCCACTGCTTGAGATGCTGGCATCCCATATGGATGCTGATTTGTGTCCCTGATGCTCCACTTCCAATCCAGGTCCCTGCTAATGGCTTGGGAAAAGCAGTGGAAGATGGCCCAAGTGTGTGTTTGAAGATGACCCATGAACCATGTGGGAGACCAATTTGAAGCTCCTGGCTCCTGGCTTTGGCCTGGTTCACCACTGACCAGTGCAGTCATCTGTGGCGTGAACCAGTAGATGGGAAATCTGTGTGTGTGTGTGTTTCCTTCTCTATCTGTAAATCTTTCAAATAAATCTTTAAAAAACAAAGACTGCCCAAAGCACAGGCAACAAAGCAAAACTAGACAAATGGGATTATATCAAACTCAGAAGCTTCTGCACTGTAAAGGAAGCAATCAATAGAGTGAAAAACATCCAACAGAATGGTAAAAACTATTTGCAAGCTACCTATCTGGCAAAGGAATAGTATCCAGAATGATGAGCAACTCAAAAAACTCAGTAAGATAAAACAACCAATCCAGTTAATAAATAGGTAAAGGACCTCAATAGACAGTTCTCAAAAGAAGAAATACAAATGGCCAACAAGTATACAAAAAAACTACTCAACATCACTGGCCATCAGAAAATGCAATTCAGAAGCACAGTGAGGAGCCAGTATTGTGTCCTAGCAGGCAAAGCTATTGCCTGTGACACCAGCTTCCCATATTGGTACCAGCTTGTGTCCCAGCTGCTCCAATTTTGATCTAGCTCCCTGCTGATGGCCTGGAAAAGCAGCGGATGATGGCTCAAGTGTTTGGGCTCCTGCCACCATTGTGAGAGACCTGGTTGAAGTTCTTGGCTTCAGTCTGGTCAAGCCCTGGCCATTGTGGCCATTTGGAGTGAGGATCAGCAGATTGAAGATTGATTCTCTCTCTCTCTCTCTCTCTCTCTCTCTCTCTCCTCTGCCTGACTTTCAAATAAATCTTAAAACAAAACAAAACAAAACAAAACAGAGATTTCACCTCACCCCTGTCAGAGCTACAAATGCTGGTGAGGATGTCGAGAAAGGGAAGTGGGAATGTAAATAACAGTGTGGAGATTTCTTGAAAAACTGGAGAGAGAATTGGCATATGATCCAGCAATCCCACTACCAGGTATACAACCAAAAGGCATGAACATATTGGATCAAAGATATACTGGCACCACTGTATTTATAGCAGCACTGCTCACAATGACCAAAATATGGAATCAATCAAGATGTGTATCATTAAATTAATGGATAAAGAAAATATGGTGTATATATGTATATTATATATATTTATTTATAGAAAATTATTCAGCTATAAAAAGAATGAGATTCTACTATTTGCATCAAAGTGGATGCAAGTGGAAGACATCTTATTGAATGAAATAAGGTCGACACAGAAAGATACTGTATGTTCTCCCTTTTATGTGGAATCTAAATTAAAAAATAAAAACAAGAAAGAAATGCCTGTGTGTATTAGTATTGCTGTAAGTATAGTTTTGTCAAAACAATGGTAAAGAATGCTGTATGGTCATAGTTTTGAAAATCTGGTTGCATTCTATTTAGTGAAGATTAAACTTTGACTATACTGTAAATTAAAAATGCTATCTAAAAATTTAAAAAAGAATAAAAGGGAAAAAGGGGGGAGGAAAGGAGGAAAGAAAATATTTTAAATTCTTATAATTGTATCTAGGCATTACATGGGATCTGTTCTCTTTGTATTTAATATCACATTAACATGAGAATTGATGAGAATGTTGTTGTAGTGTTTATCAAGCATTTGCTGTAACCCTGAGAATTCAATGTTTTAATGAATTCCTTAAGAAAAAAAGAACAAAAGAAAACTCATCAATATAAACTTGTAGAAGAAATATAAAATTTTTATAATATTTAAAGAAAATATGTATGTCCAATAAATATTTTTAGACTTTAAGTAGAAATCAAATATTTTATTTACTGAAAGATTTAAACCCAGATAACTTCATTGTTGAATTCTATAAACTCTTTGAGGAAAATAAAGACTTCTGCAAATGAAGATTGTTATCAGAATTAGAAAACATAGGCAATCTACATAAGTGTAAAAAGGCAATCCAGTAACCTAAAAGTAAACCTAATTTTATAGATTCGCGAGAGCACTTCAAAAAGTTCATGGAAGATGGCATTCAAAAATAAGTTTACATTGGAGCAAAAATATTTTTAAACCCATGCAGTTTTTTCATAATATTCATTTTCCATGAAATTTTCAAAAATCCTAATGGAAATACTAAGTAGCTGAGAATAAATATTCACAAGCACGTCACAATCAAGAAGGATTTGTCCTATGAATGAAATAATGGTTCATGCCAGAAAAATGTATTGATGCAATTTTATCCATTAAATATCACTAAAAGAGAAAAACAGTTATCTCAATACAAATAAAGCAGCTGAAAGCTCAATACTATTATCATTAAAAAAGAAAAAAACTTCAAATATTCAGAAACCCAAAAATAGAAGGTAATTTTCTCATCATGATAAAGGTTATCCGCAAAGGCCTACAGTAAATATCATGCTTAATGAAGAAATTTTGGGCACAGTGCCTCTAAGGTCAGAAATTTAGTAAGACTGCTTGCTAATTAAGAGTTTCTATCCCCTACCCTGCCCTATCTTTCTGCTTGTGTGTGTGTGTGTGTGTGTGTGTGTGTGTGTGTGTGTAATTAAGAAGGCATGGTAGACCCAGACATGAACTGATGGACTGCTTGTATTCCCTTCCAAGAAGCCTTGCCACCAGCTGCAGGCAGTGCAGTGGGTAGATAACATTCAGTAGTCTGCTCCTCCCTGGTCTAACTCACTTGTAGAGAATTTCCTCACCTGAAATCTTGCTCTTTCTGGATCACCTGCTACCTGGTGCCTGAAGAAGACAGTGTACAAAGGCCTGGGTGTTTTGACCCAACACTGGAAACAGTTCTGATGGACAACAATGCCTTCAAATTCCTTCCTGGTTGGATGAGACTTTGCAGGGTCTGCATAGCAGTTTAACTTCTCCCCCTTCTCTCTGTTACTTCTTCCTCTTTCTTTTCATAGGTGCTAATTCTCCAGTGAACACCTTGAACTCCTAATGCTGTCCCCAAATCCCTCACAAGCAAACCCAGTCAGTGACAAAAGTGAACAAAGATATGATCATTGGCACAGAAAACATAATGGTATTAATAATAGTTCAGAAAGGTTATGATTAGGGGACTGGCATTTTTTAAACAAATGAATCTATGCTGGATTAGCAATTTGTAGATTAAACTTCTCTACAATGAGAATTACGAAGGCTGAATTAAGGATGGGAAACAAATGTTTGAAATAATCAGAGAGAGGAAGAGAGAGCCAGGACTTAAGAATCCAGGAGAACTGGAAGAATCAGGAGTTCCACATATGTCTGTTTGTATCCTAGCCTTGCAATTTACTAGCTATGTAAGTTATTGGCTAATTATTGAATTCTTCTGTGAGTTTGCTAGATACAACATTAATATCTAGAAAGCACTTGCCTTTCTCCATATAACAACAATTAAATATAAACTTTAGTAAAAATAATGACTTATGAAAGTATCAATGTAGTATAATCAAATCTCAAAAAAATGTATAATACTCCTACTTAGAGAGTTAAACAAGCATTTTAGAGAATTTTGAAAAAAAATTTAATTGGGAAAATATATGGATTCATGGTTGGGCAAAGTCTACAGAGAACAGACTAAAAGCAACTCCATGCAAAACTCTACTCTATTCCCTGTTAGGTGGCCTGAAGTTTTTACTCGTGCCTTTATGAGAAATCAGCTTCAAAATATCAATCTGCTGGTGGCTAATATTAGGTTTAAATGACATAATCATGCAAAGAGATCATCCTAGTCCCTGTCATACATTAATATTCAACAAATGGTAGATGTTCTAATTGCTAGCACCATAAGATATGGCTTCTTAAAATGACCCTTGAAAGAAGCCATTTTCCAGGCATAAAACAGGGAGTTAGGCAGAAGAAAAGCATTTCAAATAGTGGGCAACCGCTAGGCAAAATCTGGGGCCATGAAGACTGCAGTGTTCATTAAAGGAACCGTTAGTGTGTTGGTTGGAATCAAGGTTGTTTGAAAGTGAGAGGTGTTAAAAGAGGCTGAAGGACTAGGCAGAGGCCAGGTCCACTATATACCCACACTCATCATAAATTGCCGCTTGTTTTCTTTTAGTTTTAAATCAATGATTTTTTTTCCTTTCATAAATCAATCCTAATTCATCTCTGATATTGTTGGATTTTCAAAACAGAGTATATATGGGGAGCTGATTTAATTTGCATTTGGGGTGATTGTAGGGAAAACTATACAACCCCTTAATAAAATCAAGCCTTCATTCTGCAGACTTGATGATGGAGGAAGATGCTGCTTTGGTTCCAGAAGTCCTTTTCAAGAGATCCCATGGGTGAAGGTCAAATCTCGGGATGATCTCTAACTTCCAGACTCACTGGGTCCTTCTCTCATGGAAATTCTTCAAGAGATCCAGAGGTTTTATTTGGAGTGCAGTTGGAGAGAAGAGAAACACTAAGTCTTTGAGACTGAATTACGCTCAGTGAACTGTTCACCTTTAAAAGGACCAAGGAGGTTGCAGGTTTTTGAAATAAATACAAGATCTCTTATAAGAATATGCCCTTTAAAGCATTCAGTGGAGGAGGAGGGGAGAAATGCATTCCTAGATAAAGATTAATGTGTTTCATTTTTCTTCAAAATTCTATTTTGCAAGGATAAACAAAATGGGGAACAATGCAGCGGAATGGGCATGATCTTCTATTTTCTCTCTGGATAGGAGAGAATACAAATTTCAGGGCTGATGGCGAAGACATTCATCCTGCCAGCTCTAGGGCTGGGAGTAAGATCTTCTGTATTTCATTTCTATTCTAACCATCAAGCCTCCAACAGTTTCTCCTTAAAATACAAAAGTGCAAATAAATTGCATTCAAATGCACAATGAAAGATAAGAATGATGTGGTTTGCTTTTGTTGTTTTTTCTTTATAGTTCAAATGTGTCTGAGGCTCTTTTTTCATAATGACAAGTGTTCATGGTCCAAAATGCAGTCAGCCTATGTCTCCCAGAGGGCTTGGCCGCCAGTAAGTTGCCATGCTGCGTGCTGAGGGTAAAATGAGGGTCAGGCAGGGGCTGGGGCAGGGGCAGAACAGTGTCCTTGCACAGATGACACTGGGGACAAGCCACAAAGCCTGATTGGCACTGGGATCCACACTGTCCCTGATGAGCATGAAAAAGTGGCACATCATCCCCTGGGACCCTATTGGAAGATGCCCCCTGGGCTTACATGGCTCTACTCTATTCTCACCAATTTCTGAACCAAAATCCCCACATAATAGGAGACGAACAATACTCAAGGATTTTGTCTGCTTTTGAAACTATTCATGTAATCTTCCCAGCACCTACGTGCCACTCAGGGACTATCCTAGAGCATGCATTTGGAGGAAGTGCCCGCAGACTTGTGTGCCACTGGGATCTTGAGCTGCTACTGAGACTCAGATTAGCATCTGAAGGATGGGCATCCTACATTCTCCCAGGGACAGGACTGGGAACCTGCTTTGTACCACTTAACTTACCATTTTTTTTTTTATTCTTAAAACTTTCTGCTTCCATCCCTCTACGAATCCCTCTTTTCCCTTTCTCTTTCTTTCTTCATTCTCTTCCCTTACTTCCCCTTTCTCTTTATTTTTTTCTTTTTCCTTCCTTCCTCTCTATAAATGGAATTTTAAAGAAAGAACTTATGTCACTATATTACTTGGCAAAAAAATTATGCGACAAGTCAAAATAAAAATGGTTCTTAATTTCAGCCAGATCCAGCTGCCAAACTGAAGCTTAACCTTTTTTTTTAATCAAAAAGAAAATCCTATGTATTCACGATATGCTATGACCAAGGAGGGTTCTGTGTCTGATGAAATCAGAGAGAACAGTAAAGACAACAGCTTTTGCTTCTCTTTTCACGGTGTGAGTTGGTCTTGGCCAGAGCCCACCCTATCCACGTGACTCATAAAAGTTTCCATGTGCTAGCAGTGGAACAGAAAAACATTGAACTTAGTATTATTTAAGTAATTGTGGTCTGAAGGCCAGCTCAGGCAAAGCAGTAGCCTACTCAGCTAATCTTCACTGTGCTGGATGTTCTTTCAGGTGCAGGAGATACGATGGCAAACCCAGCAGATGTCATCCTTCCCCTCATACGATCCCATCCTGAGTCAACATCGAAAATAAATGAGTTCTAAGTGAAATCCATAGCTGCTTAGAGGGAGATTTACCCAATGCAAAATAATAAAGCAAGGGTGGGGGATGGCGGTGCTGGGTGGTGACCTGGTGGCCACTGGTAAAGAATGTCCCAGGCAGCAGAAACAGGAAACACAGGGTGCAAGCCCACTCTGCTAAAGGCAATGGGAGGATGTGGCAGGACACAAGTGGACAGGAGGAGTCGTAACAAAAAGGCAGACAATAAATGGATACTTGGGGTGGGGAGGGCAGAGCAGGTAGCCACCCAGACGGCTCCTGTTTTCCCTCTGCGAGGTGGAATAACCAGATGAGGACACTGTGCCCTGACTGCCCCTCTTCCCTTGCATCTCTCCTCTCCCTTGCATGTGGCACCCGACGTCCTATGTAGTCTTGTTCTTAGGACTAAATCTGAAAATCACAGACACAGTGAGGGAGAGGGCTGTCATCTCCCAAGAGTTGGCAGGGGTCGTTCTGTAATGCAGTTTCTCTCCGGATTGCATTTGCTCCAGAGTTAGGTCCACGCCCTGCTTATGTGGCCTGATGCAGAGTCAGGAAGAACAAATCCCTTTTGCAGTTTCTAGTGTATGTATCCACACTTGGGTACACGGATTAGTTATCTAACCAGAAGGATAAGGGGAAACTGTAAGGAAAACTGTGCAGAAAAGGCACATTAAAATAGCTCCAAAGTTATGCAGAGATATAAAAGAGGTAAAGCTACATGAGATGAGTCAGACCACAGCAACAAACTTTGTAGATTTCTAGGTTGGGAAGAGCAAAATTCTTACAGATTGAGAAGAGTGAGATCCTTACAGATCATCATTTTCCATGGGTGTGGGCAATGGAAGATCTGGCTGCCTGTTATTTATGGTGGTTTGAGAAGAGTTGAAAGTTTCCCTGGTTGCCAAAAATATCCTGCATTTCATCACATTACAGGGAGTTTAGATGGAAGAAATTGATTATTAACTGCACGCTATCAGTGGGTAGTGACTTACTATGTCTTAATCAGTAACTGATACCATAGCTAGAATTAATCCAGATGATGGGTTTCTTTCCTACTGGGAGATAAGATCCAACATGTATTAGCCCAGATAGAGAGGAAAGAAAGAAATTAAGGAAAGATTCAGAAAATGAGACTCTACTTATGTGTGGCTACCTATTGGGAAGCGAAGGCCAGTGTGTTGTGTGTTTATGTAGGGAAGTAAGCACCACAGCACTGTAAGGTCTCGTTCATTTCCTCACCTCTTAAAATGGCACATGGCATAAAACGGGTGTTCAAAATACACTCTTTGAATAACTCACTGGATAGACAAACAGTCAAAAGTTAAGAATAGAGACAGGGTATGATATGAATTCCTCTAGGGTAGGGAGAATTTTGACTAAAGAGAAAAATAACCATTCTGGCAGGCTTTCTGAGGGCACAAATGATGAAGTGAAAGGGAAAGAATGAGAGAAGAGGAAGAATGAAATGAAAAAAAAAAAAAGGATAGTGGCAGTTTAAAGACAGGTCACTTGCATAATGTGCCCCAGATGGAAAGAAACATTTTGAGCATCCTATAGCTATGACACAAAACGAGCCCAAGGGTGGCTCAGGCCCAGGGTGTGTCTGTCTCACTGTTGCCTCAGAATAAACAGGGGAGTCTGATCTTATCTGAAGAGAGCATTCTCCACAGTTCCATGTGCAACTGAGTTCTGGGAGTTATTCATGTTTGCAGAAGGGACAGGGGTGAGAAGAAAGAGACACCTGAGAAATCTGCTTCGCTAGTATTTTGGAAGAGGCTATTAAGTTGAGGGAACAGCACTCGCCTGGAATTTTAGAATTATAAATGAGGCTGACCTATCTATAAGGCACATCTAGATTTGTATTATGTTTGTCATCTATATACATGGAAATAAATCCTAGTCAACTGGGGACCTTTAAAAACTGGAGGTTTTCAGGCCCACTGCGATTTAGGTCTACTGAATCATGATTTGTTTTTTTTGTCTTGTTTTTTTAAATGAGTCTCTCTGTGTGCTATAGAATTTGTTGTCTTGGCAATAGGACATGTCGTGAGCAGGAGTCAGAGTCTCTTGGATTTATAAAATTTCATTTTCTCCTATGAAAAAAAAATCTAACAATGAATAGCAACTTTCCATACTGTACATAATATATACTATATAGTTAAGATCAAGTTTCGCCCTGTCATACACCATCGCTATAATCTTGATTCCATTCTTCTCTTAGTTACTGCCATGCTTAATGCAGATGGTCACCTATCTTAAAGGACAAAGTTCAGCTGTCAAAATCTTGGCTTTTATAGTCAGGTTTTAAGAATTATGGATTGCTACCTAAGAGGGGGTCTTCCAAAAATTTGTACAAGTGTATAAAGTGAAAAAACTACACATGGGTTTCCAAAATTTTTTAACCAAATATTACCTTATCTCTTAATTCCATTTTCTATAAATTTTTAGAAATACCCTCATAAGTTCTGGGCAATTTACCCAAAGTCCCTGAGGCTGGTTTGTATATGTATATAATAATTTTTCACACCTGAAAAAGATGCTTAAAGCCATATCCATATCAGACAGTTGGTAGGAGGATTAATATAGCATGATGCTTTTTAGGCAATCAGCACAGTGGCTGGCTGCCTGAAGAGCTCAAACTTCACGTTCACATCTGTTGTGTTGGCATTCGAACACTTGAATCTACCTGAGCTCACTGAGTGTGAGGAAATTCTGTTTCCGGTGTAGAAGGAACATTCGACCAGAGGGATACATAGGGAAGGTGTGGCTGGAGACAATTTGGAGGATAGGAACAGGAAGCCAAGCTTCTGAAAATCCTGTGTTCAGTCTCAGGACAGGAGAGAGGGAGTTTGGGTCTGCATTTGGGTGTAAGTAACCTACAGTCAAGTCCATTTCTAGAAGATATTCTCGACATTCTCAAAGTTTGTTCATAACATTGGCATTTTAAAACTTAAAGGAACCCAGAAAGCAAGGCCAGGCATGGTTAAATAACTTGCTTAAGGTCATAGAGTTAGTGGCAAACTTTAGATGAGCTGAATTCTAATATGTTGCACAGATGTTTAACACAGTCTGAGTGGGAAATAACTGTAGCAAGAGCAGTTACTGAATATAACCACATTTTTAATTTTTAAGCCTGCTAACCTGCCGGCATGCACTAGTCTAGACTCTGGCTTTTAGCATGTAACAATGATTGGAATGTGGGGGAATGGAAATAAAGTGGAGATTTATGGGACTGAATTGAGAGAATGCCATGTGATTGTGATGAGTTTTAGCAGAAAACAAGAGGAGAACCATTTTATCTCTAATTCTGCCTTGAGTTTATTGTTTTTGATTTTATATTTTCTTCCATAATTCCTTATTCTGTGTCTTGGATGTAATTTCACACCTGAACGTTACCCTTTCGCTCGAAATCTTGAGCTGACCCTGCACCAGGCTGGGAATAGTGTAGAGAGCTAGCAGATCAGGCTGGATGGCTACAAAGCATTTGAGACACCAAATTCCAGCACGAACTCTGAGAAGCCAGAAGCCAGAAGTCTATGAGGATGACATGTGGTGTTTACTGCCTTGACACTGCACTTGGTCATGTCTCCTGCAGAACGGAGAAGAACAGGAGCCCTACCTCTGGCTCTGAGAGAAACTGTTAGCAAAGAACCACGCTGGAGAGAGCTGAGAACTGGACATCCATGTGACAGGCATCTCTCTGTGTCTGTGTCTCAACTCTCCCCAGCAAAGGTGAAGAGGAAAGGTATGGAGGGATCCCGCTTCACGTGAAGGACTACAGCCAAACCTGAACCACAACACCTGAGCCACAGATTACAGTAGCGGGGGCTCCTGAAAGAGCCCACACAAACCAAACCAAGTACGGTGAGCTATGCAGAGAGAAAGGCCCTGCACATCCGAGAGCCCATCACCAGGTAAGTGTCTTCCCATTCTCCGCTCCCAGATCCAGTTGCAGACATGTATTCACAAAGGAAGCAATCAGCAGCAATAGTATTCATAGCTAACATGTCCTAGCAATGGGTGTGCTGCAGGAATTGTGCTGTGCCTTCTGCATGCAATTCCCAGGCACCGTCATCTCCCTTGGAAGACACCATTTTTACCCCTCATTCATAAGTGAGGGAACTGAGGCTTCAATGGGCTCAAAGTCTTCCTGAGAGTAGATTATGGATATGGGGAGGGAAACTGAGGTAGGAAAGGTAAGAAGAATGTTTAAAAGGCCTGAAAATTGTTTTGTGGGCTGTTTGTAGGGGCCTTCTACTGCCTTTTGTGCTGAAAAATGTGTTATTAAAAACGAAGGCAATTTGAATCAACTATGCACACAGGTTAATAATGTATCAATATTGGTTTAATAATTGTAACAAATGTATCACCCTAATGTAAATTGTTAATACTAGTAGAAACCAAGTGCAGAGCTTATGGGAACCTTCTGCCCTATCTATGCAATGTTTTAGCATATCTAAAACTATTTTAAAATATATAAGTAATTAACAGTTAACTGAAACATGACCTCATGAAGCTCATAGTCTACTGGGAAAGGCATTCCGGTTAGTGAGACAGAATGAGTGGAAGTGGGTGGACCAATTATGAGGCCATTCAGTAATCTACAAGAGATTAGGGCACTTGGGATGAGGATGATGGCACTACAGATGTAGAAAAGAACAAGTTGTAGATTTATTGAGAAGGCCAATGAGTAGAATCAGTGAAAGGTCATTGATTTCAGGCATTCATAGACTGATGAATTATGGTGACATGAACAAAATGGGAAACATAATCTCAAGATAGTCCTGAGTTGGGGCATGTTTGCATTTTGGTGCCAGAATGAAACAGGGAACATTTGTATTTACCACCTACCCAGAACTTTAAGTGGAGGTCTGGTTTGGGCACATAAACATTTAAAATATCTCCTTGTAAGTACTAATCGGTTCTATAGGATGAGAAAAGGCATTAGGAGGGAAGGGAGCTTCGAACAGTACAGAGGAGTTCCTATAGGCATTGTCAGAGCAGCGTGATATGAACTTGCACGATGGTTGGGCAAGTCACTAAAAGGTGGGAAGTCCATCAAGAAAGGCTAGTGTCAGGGAAACCAAAGGAAAAGATGCCTCAGGGAGGAGGTGGTCAGTGGGAATAGCTGTGAACAGGGAAACAAGGACTGGACACATCTGGGGTATTAGCAAAATGGAAGCCTGAGAGGGGCTTTGTTGGCATTCTGCCCTCATCCCCTTGAGTCCCTTTAGCATTGGTGCACATCGCCTTGCTGGCTGTTCTTGTTCTAATAACTCACACTTCCAGTTATCTCTGAAGGACCTGCCTCAAACTGGAGCTGCTTCAGCTGCCTTTGTGGAGCACTTTTATACATCACCTAAGTCTCCATCACAGGGCTTGGTTCTGGGAAACCAAAGATAAACCCCCTTGGAAAAAAAATCCTCACTTGAAATAGGGGTAACTGAGAAAGGCAATGTTTTGTGTTTGGGCTTTGCCTTTTCCAAGTCTGGGGGCAGTGCTGTGGAAACAAGTTCAAGGTCTCAACACACAAGCCACTGAGCCACAACAAGCCACTTGGGTAACTACTTAGCCCCCATTACTACAGACAGTTATGACAGTCAAAGCTTTGTTTTTATGGGAAGGTCTGTGTGTGGAGGAGACACTGCGCAGAGTATGTTTATGTTTTTATAGAGTGTCTAGAGTATGCAGGGATCAGAAGCAAATCCCAAATTCCAGAGTTTATAGAGACAGAAAAGATTTACAGGGGACTGGATGGGTGCATATGTGACTCCAGCTTCTTGTGGTTCATGGTAGAGAAAAAGATGTGGAGTTTGCAGTAGACATGTGGTACTTACATAAGCACACCTACTTGCTGCACATCATGTGCTAGGTTAGAATACCACTTTTAAAAGGGGAAACTTTAAAAAGAGAATGACCTCATTTCAGAGAGAAGTAAGTTAGTTGTAAGCATTTGGCAATACAAACTTTATCTGTCTAGCATAATTGTACCTTTTGATCTAATTTCTGAAAACACTGTAGTTTCCAAGTTAAAGATCTAATCCTTAGCATTTTGGATTTATGAGATTCATTAGACTATGTGAGCAGGTTTACTTCTCAGAGTAGAATGAGTGAAAGAGCTTTTAGGCAAAGACTATGCAAGCATGTAAGTTACAACAACAATGACACCCATGGAAACAGATGAATCAATACAAGTATTTCTAGGATTAATCATTGTATATTATGCTTAATTAGCTCATGCATTTTTTTGAAAAAGTCATGTGATGGGTAGAGAGAGTGTACATTAAGGGTGAGGATGATTTGAAGGGCTCCAGGGTGAACAGAAAGCAGAATGCAGCAAAGGCCAAGGGTGTGAGGTCATACATTAACCACTGACAACAGGCTGCCTAAAGGCTCCATGGAGCCAGTTAGTTGATGTCAGGGGATACGGGATTGTCAGGTGCCCTGTCTGTCCCTAGCCGAGTCCTCCTGTCTTTAGGAAAGCTTTAGTGCACATAGGCATAGCATTCATCCTCTCTGTTTCCTGTATGTGCTTTTGGCTGGACTAATTCCACCCACAGTTCCTGCACAGAATGAAACTTTGCTCAGGAGCTGTCACAAATTGGACAAAGAGTAGATGCCCCCTCAAGGGTATCCTGCCCCTAGGCTAGTCTGCGAGTCAAGAGGGATCCTGATGCAAAAGTAATTAAAAGAATGATATGACTGCCAGTGTGGCAGCTCACTAGGCTAATCCTCCGCCAGTGGCACCAGCACCTCAGGTTGTAGTCCCTGTTGGGGCGCTGGATTCTGTCCCGGTTGCTCCTCCTCCAGTCCAGCTCTCTGCTGTGGCCTGGGAGTACAGTGGAGGATGGCCCAAGTTCTTGGACCCCTGCACCCACTTGGGAGACCAGGAGAGGCACCTGGCTCCTGGCTTCAGATTGGTATAGCTCCAACCATAGCGGCCATTTGGGGGGTGAGCCAATGGAAGGAAGACTTCTCTCTCTCTCTCTCTCTCTCTCTCTCTAACTCTGCCTGTCAAAAAAATTTAAAAAAAGAATGATATGACTAATGGTTTGGGTTGTTTGTCAGCTAATTATATCATGTGCTTATAGAATTTTGAGAGGAAAATGTTAGATTTTCTCATTGGGACTCAAATGGAAGACAAGCAACAAGAAGAATGATGGGATCTGTGAGAGAGATGGAGAGAGCAACCAGCTCCCAAAGCTGGTGGGGCCTAAATTCCAATTTCTTAACTTATGTTCCCTATTTTTAATATTCCTCAAGTTCCTTTCTCTATGCAAAAAAGGGGCCCGATAATATGGGAAGGTACTTGGGTCTGGAAGGCAGAAGTGTGCTCATGGAGTTCACATATGTGGGTTTGATCCCAGTTCCTTCTTGTAATAAAAAGAAATTTTGGGCCGGCGCCATGGCTCACTAGGCTAATCCTCTGCCTGTGGCGCCAGCACACTGGATTCTAGTCCTGGTCAGGGTGCTGGATTCTGTCCCAGTTGCCCCTCTTCCAGACCAGCTCTTTGCTGTGGCCTGGGAGTGCAGTGGAGGATGGCCCAAGTGCTTGGGCCCTGCACCCGCATGGGAGACCAGAAGAAGCACCTGGATCCTGGCTTCGGATCAGTGTGGTGCACCAGCCGCGGCGGCCATTGGAGGGTGAACCAACGGAAAAAGGAAGACCTTTCTCCCTGTCTCTCTCTCTCACTGTCCACTCTACCTGTCTAAAAAAAAAAAAAAAAAAAATTTGAACAAGAATTTGATCTCACTAAGGCTTAGTTTCCACTGTGGCACTAGTTAACGCAGATGCTGTGAACATTAAACAAGCAATGTGCATGGCAGCAGAGATGGACATTTTCTTCCATATTGTGGTGCTAAAAGACTAATCTATGACACAGAAAATACACTTGGGAAGGAGAACACTGGATATTCAGTAAGAAGGTGCCAAGGGATCCCAATACAATCCCATCAAGGTGGCATGTACCAATGCCATCTCACTAGTCCCAGTGATCAATTTCTGTTCACAATTGATCACACTGATAGGTCTAAGAGTCAAAGGGATCACACAAACAAGACTAGTGTCTGCTAATACTAGCTGATAGAATCAAAAAGGGAGAGAACGATCCATCATGGGAAGCGAGATACACAGTAGACTCATAGAATGGCAGATGTCCTAAACAGCACTCTGGCCTCAGAATCAGCCCTTAAGGCATTCGGATATGGCTGAAGATCCCAGGAGAGTATTTTAGGCATGGAAAGCCAAGACACCCTGGAAAAAAAAAAAAGACCTAAATGGAAGATCTCTGTGAGTGAGATCCCAGTGGAAAGAACAGGGCCATCAAAGAAGGAGGTACCTTTCTCTGAAGGGAGGAGAGAACTTCCACTTTGACTATGACCCTGTCGGAATAATATCGAAGTCGGTGCGCTCAAAAGGCTTCCATAGCCTTGGCAACTCATGACTAGAGCCAGAGAGATTACTGACGCCATAAACAAGAGTGTCAAATTGTTAAGTCAACAACAGGAGTCACTGTGTACTTACTTCTCATGTGGGATCTGTCCTTAGTGTGTTGTCCAATGTGAAGTAATGCTATAACTAGTACTGAAACAATATTTTACACTTTGTGTTTCTGTGTGGGTGCAAACTGATGAAATCTTTACTTAATATATACTGAATTGATCTTCTGTGTATAAAGATAATTGAAAATGAATCTTGATGTGAATGGAATAGGAGAGGGAGCGGAAGATGGGAGGGGTGTGAGTTGGAAGGAAATTATGGGGGGGGGAAGCCATTGTAATCCATTAACTGTACTTTGAAAATTTATATTTACTAAATAAAAAAATAAATTAAAAAAAGTATGAAAAGCCAATCCTAGTGGCAGTCTCAGAGGGCTTAAGGGGGAGCTGAAGATCAGTACGGATCATGTGTCAGGTAAACACATTTGACTGATGAGTCATATTTATTCTAAATTTTCTGAACCACTGAGTTCACTGAACTCCTAAGGCAATGTATAGGGTAGGTTTGAGCTTTTTAGGAAAAAAATTATAATGTCAAACCAAGCCCAAATTGTTTTTATAACAGCCAATTTTATACATACCTGCAGCTGGATAGAATTTGAAGTTGGTTATATAAGTACCTTCGTGTTTTTAAATCTGGTGTCATCCTTGAGGAGAAGCCAAAGGTGTGAATAAGGTTGTTTGATTCCTTACATAGCTATGGAGATATTCAAAACCATCTGTTTTTTTCCTTGCTGAAATTGTCATAATGTTTCCTTTGTGATAGGTTAATATTTACCTAATAGTTTTCTTTCTACTCCTACTTCTGACACATTGGTAAAAACTTTTGATTTGAAATTTGGGCTAGAGCTAAAAATCAGCAGACAGAAAAGCTGATCTAATTATGCTGGGAATTTGAATCATCTTAGAGTCAGATTAGATAAGAACGAATTGATGGTCATCCAATTATACACTGCAAAATCACACAAACCACTTTGGTTCTCCCCAGGCTGGCCTGTATGGTGGCTACAGACTTGATACAGACTTCTCAAAGTGAGAAGTTGATATTAACTTCTCAGTCTCATCCAAGGTAGTTTGAATTCTAGATGTGCTTTCTGAGGTTACTGCTGGGTATTTTTTATCTCCCCAGATTGAGATTACAGTGATTGCTGAGAAAGGTAGAAGTGCTCTTTGGGGCCAGTGCTGTGGTGAGCTGGGTAAGCTGCCACCTTGGGGGCTGGCATTCCATATGGGTGCCGGTTCAAGTCCTGGTTGCTCCACTTCCAATCCAGCTCTCTGCTATGGCCTGGGAAAGCAGTAGAAGATGGCCCAAGTCCTTCGGCCCCTGCTCCCACATGGGAGACCCAGAAGAAGCTCCTGGCTGCTGGCTTCGGATCAGCCTAGGCATGGCCATTGCAGCCATTTGGGGAGTGAGCCAATGGATAGAAAATTCTCTCTCTCTCTGTTCCTCGCTCCCTCCCTCCCTGTAACTCTTCTTTTCAAATAAATAATTAAATCTTTAAAATAAAAAAAGAAGTGCTGTTCTTTTAGAAAGGAAAGAAAGCAGGAGGACTCATTATAACCCAGCAGCACAGTGGTGCCGAATATAAATTTCAGGCCTCAGGCAAACTCTTGCAAAGGTTTATCTCCTTGGCATAAAATTTCTCTCCATTATATGAGTCTTCCCTATACTCTGGACACATCCTGTATCTCTGAATGACAGAATTTTAGAGCTAAGAGTTTGATCTAATTCACTTCTATCTTTGGATGAGATAACTAAACCAAAAGGGAATGTTATGACATCACTCAAGCATCTGGGGGTGAAAGTAAAACTATGCGCCACAGTTCCTGGCTCTGTCAAACACTGTCTCTGAGGCCGGCTCGCCCAGTTCTTCAGGGCACCAAGCATCTGCTCCATCCCTCCCCATCCCAGTGTGCAACCAGAAATAATCCTTAAGCAAAGGTTCAAGTGGACTCTTTTAAATAAGGAACCTGCATAGAAAACAGCCCAAACTCTGCTAGAACCACCAAATAAGAACTTCTTAACCTAAGTTAAATTTTTAGCTTTGGAGATTGTAAACCTTCTTAAATATCTTTGTCAACGTTTGTGCTTTCTACAGGGCCCTTTATTTTCATCAAAGAGATTAAGAACCATGACTTTAACAAATGAATTATACACAAAACCCTTGGCTCTTCTCCATCTAATGCATGGCATTCCTCCCACCACAGCCTATTAGGATTCTCTGCATCAATTAGATATGACAAAGCCTTTACAGAGAAACACAGATTTTATTTCATGGTGCCTCAGTTACAATTGAAACGTCCAGTTCCCAACATTTCTTGCAAGTCCATCCTAAAGTCGAATTTCATGGTCAATGACACCTTGTTTCTAATGATGATGCATGGCAGGCAGAGGAGGTAGAAGAGGAAGCAACATCAGATGCTCAGGCATCTGTAAACTTTGAATCAGACTTGTCAAATCAGCCCTGTTTCCATGAAGCATTTCCTGACAACTCTTAGGAAACCAACAAATTGAATCTATTTCCTCTAATCAAAAAACTTGGCTGTTTTCTACTTTGTCGCTGCACAGAAACACAGCTAATTTTTATCTTCAGGCAATGTAGTCCTTCTGCAGAGCGAGTTAGTTAACCACACAAAATAATTGCACATAAGAGAGTCCAGAATAATCTCTAAGTCTCTCATTTAGCAGAGATGACTGGGGCCCACGTCTCTTTCTTTGGAATACCTATGTATCTCACCCCACTTCGGAGAAAGAAAAGGATCAAATAAAACTACCTGTTAAGATTTTGAGATTCATACCAATTGTCAAAGTGTTCATTTTAGTCAAATCATTGAGGCTAAATTTAGAAAAAGCAGAACTTGTTTGGAGCAGAAGAAAGGTTCAGACAGGAGTTGGGTAGGTTGGGGTCTGCAAACACCCTGTGCTCTGACACCCTTGCACCTGGTCCCATGGTAGAACTATACCTGCACTATGTTTAGGAGGACAAGCAGTACACTAACTTATGTGTACATCATTAATTCACTCAACAAATATATTTGACACCTATTAAGTGCCTAGTATCATACTAACTGTGAAGGGTCACACATGTAAAACAAAGCCACAGCCAAGCAAAACTGATCCCCACAGCAAGAAAGCTCATAATCCAGCAATGGTATTCACCTCTGCTATTTACTGAACACTTACTATGTGGTAGGGACTCCCTAAGCCTATTAGCTTAGGAGAATTTGCTTCTCTTAATTGTATGAAATATTTTTGAAGCAAAACTTGTTAAGCATATTGATCTTGAGCACATGTTCAGCTCATATTAAATTTGCTAACATGAAAGCTAATAAAGAGAAATATGACAGTTGAAATTGAGTTAAGGGTGGAGGAGAGAATATAGATACAGTACAGCAGTGTTATTCAAGGTGTGGTCCAGGGACCAGAATCAGCCTATAAACTGTGACCTGTCCAAGACCAGGAAAATACAAAAGTTTACAGATGGAAACTGTCACAGAGATTTGATTTCAGGGAGTTTATGTTTCCAAAGAGAAGCCATGCGGACTTACCCGATACCTGTACAGAATGGCAGCTGTCCAGTCCACACCATGCTTGTTCAGGGCCATCTGCTCCTTTTCCGAATCTTTACTCTAGAGGGGCAGAGAGAAGATCAACCTGTTAGTTACCTCTCGCTGTAGTTTCCTCTTTGCACTAGACCAAGACTAATAATAAAAATAAAAAGGGGCAAAAGCACTCTACCAAAGAATAGAGTGATGTGGCAAATAAGGCCATTAAAAGATGTACAAAAACTTTGATCACAAAAGAAAAGCAAATTAAAAACCAGCATAAGTATCATAGCTAAGATGAAAACAAGCGTAACTATCTCCTGACATAACCAAGTGCTGGGAAGAACGCACAGCAATGGGTCTCTAGTGCATCAGAACTAAGAATGCAACAGGGCCGGCGCCGCGGCTCACGAGGCTAATCCTCCACCTTGCGGCGCTGACACACCGGGTTCTAGTCCCGGTCCAGGCGCCGGATTCTGTCCCGGTTGCCCCTCTTCCAGGCCAGCTTGGGCCCTGCACCCCATGGGAGACCAGGATAAGTACCTGGCTCCTGCCATTGGATCAGCGTGGTGCACCGGGGATCAGCGCGGTGCGCCGGCCGTGGCGGCCACTGGAGGGTGAACCAACAGTAAAGGAAGACCTTTCTCTCTGTCTCTCTCTCTCACTGTCCACTCTGCCTGTCAAAAAAATTAAAAAAAAAAAAAAGAATGCAACAGGGTACAAGCACTATGGAAAATTGTTTGGCATTTTTTATGACATTAAATCTACACTCACTCTATGATATAGCAGCAAGTTTACAATGAGGTATTTAACCAAGAGAGTTGAAATTACCTGCACAGAGATCTGAATAGGAATATCAATAGCAACTTTAGTGCATCAACTGGTGAATGGTGGGGGGGAAAAACCAGGTATGTTCCAACATGGGCTAACACATAACAATAAAACTATTCTAAGAGGCAATAGAAAGGAGCATACTGCTGATATATGTAAGAAAATAGATGGATCTCAAAAATATCATGCCAAGTGAAAGAAGGCTGAGATGAAGAACTGGATGACATTTTCATTTTATTCAAGTGACCTCTGAAAAAGGCAAAATGACAGGGACAGGTCAGAAAACATGGCAGTGGGTGCTGGCACTTGGGACTGGAAGAAGGAATTGATTTCTAAAGGAGATAAGGGAACTTTGTGAGGTGATGGAAACATACTGCATTTTGATTGTTATGGTGGTTCCATGACCAGGTGCATTGGAAAGTGTATACTTGAGTCCTAAGCATCCTTAAAGAGACTGTAACCCACCTCAGCTTGACTGGAATCTCATGAGAAGTTTTAGATAGAACCCCCAGCCTAACTGCTCCCAGATTCTTGATCAACAGAAGCTGTAAGATAATTGTACATTTGAGGCTGCTAAATTTGGGGCTAATATGTAATGCAACTATAGGTTAACAACCATATTGTATTTTAAATGTTAAATACAGTAATACAAAATATATAAAAATATTTAATATATATTAATTTACTAATTATAGAATATTCATTACCTATTCTCAATTAGGTCTACATTTACCTATTTATTTTATTTCAACATAGTCGACACAAGCACAAACCTACTGAAAGACATACCCAGTGTCTTTTTAAAGCAGAATATTACAATCTAAGTATGAATTATTATCATTTATACTATTTCAGTTTATTTCCTCCCCATGATTGGCTGTGATCTAACATTTTTTCAAAAATAAATTATAGCACTCGTCAAAAGACTAATTTTAAGTTGGTTATAATTTTTAAAATGGCAGTGCTTTCATTCAATCACCATTTTGTGAACATCACCTCTGCAAGAATCCAAGTCAAGCAGAACAGAGTAAGGGAAAAATGTAGGGGCCATGTTGTGTGCAGCAGGTTAAGCTGTTGCTCGTGATGCCAGCAGCCCATATCAAAGTACCAGTCCAGGAAGGTAGAAGAGAGGAAGATGGCTGAAGTGCTTGGGATCCCTACATCCCTATAGCAGACCTGGACAGGTTTTCTGGCTTCAGCCTGGCTGAACAAATAGGTAGATCTCTCTTCTCTCCCTCTCTCTTGCTCTTTCAAATAAATAAATCTTAAAAAGCAAGAGAGATAATTTATTCTTCATCTTCATGGAACTTGCAGTCTAGATGCGAGGAGATACATAAAGTGGATAATTCAACAATTGAATATAATTGTGATAAAGTGCTATGAATCGGATACAAAAGGATTCAGTTATTTCAAAAATATCTATTGTCTATACCAGGCACCTGTGTATATAGGAAAATATTAGCTGGTTCCTGATTATAAAATGTACTAATACCCATTTTAGGAAAATGGGGAAAGAAAAATTCACAAAGATATAAGGAAAAAAGTGAAAAATTGTTGAAGAACCATGTACATTTCCTTTGCCCATGGAGCTGTTGCTGTCTTTCCCTTGGCAAGAAAAGTGGATCTGTGGCTGACCTTGCATTTGAGATTCTTCATAAGCACCAGCTGCTGCATTGTGACCTACATCCTATCCACACCTTGGCTTGCCTGAATTAGGTATGTTGATCCTTCTGTTTGTAGCCACATGGGTCTACTAATAGCAACTAGCAGCCATTTCAAAAGGGCCCTGAATGGCCTTCAAGTTGTTTATGGCGTTGGTGTGAGCTGATGCAGGATGGTGAGAAATCAAAGGGGCGGCTGCCCTGGGACTGAGCTGCTGTTGTCTAGGCAACTTTATTAAGAACCTTCTGTTCCTTAGAAATGAAATCTAAATTAACTATTGAGGTATTGGATTTAAGCCTTTTCATTCTGGACTAGTCTTTGGCATTTGAGAACTTCCTAGTCTCCAATCATTTTTCACTTACTTAGGGTCAAAAATATTCATCCAGTGGCATTGGTTTAAAGGTCCCTTCATCCTTAAAATACGATTACAAACTAATTCTTTCATCATTTATATGCCCGTCAATATTGGTAGAATCAGATCTAACTCTAAATTTAATATTTAAATTCTGGTTTATCCTTCAATTATAAGACCCCCCAGACTAACAACTACCCACAGAATATGTTTTTTAATCTTTGAAAAGCATTTTTCTTGACCAAAGCATAAAGTGAAAAAAAAAAAAATCATGTGTTTTCCCTCAGTTTTAGCAGTGGCAGCCTCACAGCCACAAATTACAGCAAACCATGAGTTATGGGCTGCACTCAGGTTCAACGCAACCTTCTTTCGATATTTCCAACACAGAGAGTTTCTTCAGTGTCTGATACAGGCAGCTAATGTTCTGTTGGGCAAGAGGCGATAATAGCTGTTCATACTGTATATGTATTTGCAAGTCACCAGGGACTATTTTAGGCAACTTGAAGATATTAACTCATTTAATCCTCACAAAAAAATGGTGAGACAAATGTACAGGCTTATGTATTTTATAGATTAAGAAAGCTAGATACAGAGAACTTAACTTGCCCAATGTCACAAATGAGTACCATCTACAGCCAGGATTTATACTGAGGGCTCCAGAGTTGATACTTTTAATCACTGTGATAGCATTTTCCAATGTGGTCAGCTTGTGCTTAGGAATCATAGTAAAGAACAAACTGCATCTTAAAAGGCTAGATTCATGCTTAGCACAAACACTTGCTCACACAATAGAGGTATGTACAGGCTAAGACCAAATTAAGGAATTGCAAGTCAGAGTCACAACTCCCAGCTCAGTTCATTTCGGGTACCTTCCCATTGCCCCACTGATTAGAAAAGGGGTTGGGTTGTTAGCATTATCCAGGTGTCTCCTGCCCCCTCTTGAAAAAATGTAGGCTCTGAAGTCCACTTTGAATCCTGACTTCCTTTTACTCATTGTCTTTCTATACCTGTCCATCTGCTTTTTGTTTTCCCCATCCACGAAATTGGTCTACTATTCTCACTGGAAAATTTAAAGAAGGTAGAGTTTATGCATACTATGCAAAATAAAAGCAGTAAGGATTTCAGAGGTTGGGTTCTACTATCTATCTATGGAGTGGATGACCACTTATCTGGTATAATTAAAAATCTCCCAAGAAGGTCTTGCCTTCTACAACAATCTCCCACTTTTTTTTTTAAATCAGTGTTTCAGAACCCACAATTAATGAGAAAATCTTTCAAGTTTTGAATATTGTAAACACCAATAGGAAGCATCACTCTTGAACCTTTTATTATACTTTTTATAGATTATCTAACAGATATTAGACTGGCTTTATGTGAGATAAAGCTAGATACCAAATGGAAGAGGATGACAGGAAGCTAGGAGATACACACTTTTGGCGAGTAAACTATATCTAAATCTCAGCCTTAATTCATTTGAAAGCCAAATTTCAAACTAAGTCAACAATTAGTGTTATCTTTATAATTCTTACAGCAGATTTGAGTACAAAACTTTCATTATACTTACATTTCTGTTCTTTCAGACGGAGCTCATATATTGGGGAGTAAGAGAGGCAGTGCTCAAGAAGAAATGGGGCATTCAGACAATGAATAGGTGATTATTGTTAAAAGTGACAATGGTTAAAAAGGGTGACAGGTACTGAATGCTCCTAAACCAAGTATAAAGAAGACATAGCACTGCCTTTGCTCATCAGGGATGGTTTCCCAGAAGTGACATCTAAAGTAAGAACAGAAGCAAAAGGAATAATTAGCTGGGTCAAATCACCACTGGGGAGGGAGATAGGGGACTGAAGTTCCAGACCAAAGCAATAGTACATGGAGTGTTTCTAAGCTGAAATGGAGCAGTGTGGATTCAGGGAACTGAAAGTTGTTCCAAAGGACTTGAACATAGATTATTTAAGAACAAAATTTGATTTACACTGTAAATCAAGGGACAACCATTTAGCAAAGGGGTTAAGATACTCTAGGGATGCCCACATCTCAGATCAGAGTGTCTGGATTCCAGTCCCAGCTGGCTTTGATTCTGTTTCCTGTTAATATATACCCTGAGAGGCAGCAGGTTATATCCCAAGTACTTTGGTCCCTGTTACCTGTTTGGGAGACCCAGATTGAGTTTCACGTTCCTGCCATCAGTATGACCCATCCCCAAATGTTGTGAGTATTTGGGGAGTGACCCAGTGGATGGAAGATCTTTCCCTCTCTCATCTCTCTCTTTCAAATAAAAAAATGAATAAAAGAAATAAAAATTTCAAAAATGTAAATGAAGATAAGGTCAATAAGGCCTTATGATTCATATTAAGAAGTATGAAAGATGGGTATTTAGATCAGCAGTTAATTCGCTGCACAGGATGCCTGTGTCCCAAATTGGAGTGCCTGGTTCTAATCATAGCTCCTTTTCTTCTGATCCAGTTTTCTGCTGATGTGCACTGCTGGAGGCAGCAGGTGATGGCTCAGTTACTTGAGTCCCTGTCACCCATGTGGGAGACCTGGACTGAGTTCTTGACTCCTGGCTTCAGCGTTTCACACCTGGGCATTTGAGGAGTCAACCAACCAATGGATGATCTCTGCCTCTCTCTCTACTATTAAATAAAATGAAAGTATATAAAAATGGAAACGTAAAATGGAAAAAGAAGTTTGAATTTTTTGCATTATTTGTATCAGAGTATTTCTCTGGGAAACAGGATCAGATTGTACATTTTTATGGTCACGGGTGATCCTGTGAGTCTGCCTGCCTAGTCCATGCAGAAGGTTAGCCTGACTACTGGCAGGCAGCGGGAGCCCTGGGCACATTTCCTCTCACCTCCACCTTATGCCTATCAGGTAAACTGCTCCTAGGTGTTGCCCAGGCCCATCACAAAAGCTACTGTAACCTATGTGACCTTCAAGCTGATTGGAGAAGCCTAGTGGCACCAATATTGGCTCTATCCTATAGAATTAGTATTGCCCTGAATTAGCTACACTCCTTCTGCCTGCCCTTTGCTGCCTCTACCTGCCCTTTAAAAGTTGTGCTTGGTCGTGAATAAAGCAGACATGTTGACCAAAACTTGTCTCCGGTGCTTCTTATCAAGGAGCACCATTGCCCCACCCATGCCAACAGTGCATGGGCCTCGCGGGATGAGCCTGCAACCAACCGTCTCTGATATCTTTTATCATTTCCCCTCCATCCACCAGGCATACTCGTATTTTCTCACCTATGTACTCACAATCCATCAGTCTTGACCCTAAATACTCATCCCTCCACTTTCCTCAGGCTTCACTGAGGTGTTGACTCTGTGAGACCTCCTGGTTGACCCAATTTATAGACCAATCCTCTTATATAACATTCTCTACCTGTATCCCTCTCACAATGACTCCCTCCTCTCAATACTATTTGTTATTTTGTGATGAGACATAACTGGTTTATCTACCTACCCCACGAAAAGCTTCCAATGAAATATACTCTCCATGAGGACAGAGATTTCTGTTTAATTTTATATCCCCAGAATCTAAAACATTACCTGGCACACAGTATTAGATAAATGTGTATATGTACTTGCTAAATGAAAAAAAAAATGTTTTTAGTACATGCACTCTGGCTCTAACATGGAGATAGAATGGGTAGCAGACCTAGAGTCAGAAAGGCCAGCTGGAAGCTATTGCAGAAATCCAGACAGGAGATGACAGTGAACTGTATATGGATAATAGAGGTTTCTTACAAAGTGCAATTAGTGGGGCTTAGTAATTGATAGGAAACAATGGTGTCATAGTATTTTGATAAGGGGGAGAATGGTTAGTAATGATGTCCAAGTATGTCAGATTCAATTTTTTTGTAGACAAATAGGTATTCCTATCTCCATTGATGTTGGATTTGGTCTTGTGATTCATTTTGGCCAAAGGAATATAAGCAGAGCAATATGAACAGTAGCCTCATATATCCTTGTGTGGTTTTACTTGGCTGCTATACTCCAATAATTTGGTATCTGAAAAAAAAATTGCTAGGGATGTCATTTGCCTTTTAAGCCTGACACTGGAACATATACCTATGGAGAAGATCTGGACCTGACTCATAACTCAAACCATGTTATCTGATCTTCAGCTTGAAGCAGAGCTAGCCAACCAAGTTCAACAAGATCAGCCAAACAAAAGTCAACTTTTACATCTACTGGAGCATGAAGAAATGCTTGCAAGCCAATTAATTCTGATGTAGTTGTTCTACAGCTCACCATGGCAAAAGCTAACTAATATACCTTGGCTCTGGCTTGGGCTACTTGGTAGAGAGTTGATACCTTCTATTGACATAGGGAATCTAAAGAGGTGCAGGTATTGGGGGAAAGATAATGAGTTCAGATTTGAATATATAAAGCTTAAAGTGCATATGTGGCATCCAAGTCCTTTTTTATGGTATGTTGATAGATACTTGATCTGGAGTCTTGCAGTAAGAACTGACCAAGAAGTATGCTTTGACAGTCATTACCACATAGCAAATAATGGAAGCAACCGAAGAACATGTGGAATGAGAAAAGATCCAAGTACAGAGACCTGAGAGACTTTTCTTTCATAAAGGACACATAGCTCTTTTGAGCTAAAGTACCTTCAAAAAAGTAGTCTTCCCTGTTAGGCTAAAAGCAGTAGGATGTAGTTTGAGAGTGGCTTGTTCTGTACACCTAGTGTTGGGACTAAGTTTGGCAGCTGTGACTTAGGCTCAGAGAATGCACCCCCCAACTCACACTTCTCTGAGATGACTTCCAATCTACCAGACACATATTCCATGGCTCCCAAGAGAAACAAAAATAACCACGGAGGACTGAGAAGCCATGTTCTACTGTGCCTTCCCAGGCTGAATGCACTGGCCATTTCTGAACTCCTCGTTATAGAAACCCATAACAAGTTGCAAATTCCTGTGATTATTGGGAAGGACAAGGAAGGGCAGAAGAGTTCTTCTCTGCTCAACGATCCATGCAGTTTGAACAATATCCATCGTAGGCAAATTCAAGGCAGAGATAAGTTGAGATGTACAGCCAGGCAGCTCTCATAAATGAATTTAGTTCAAGCTGCATTAAGGTGATCTGTGAAAATGTGTTCCAAAACGATTCTCTCCAGTATTGGGGACACCAAATCATTCTGAAAAATGGCTTAGCACTTTTGGTGAATGTTGCCATTATAGCCTCATAATTCTATAGAAGTTAAACTAGGGATCTCTAATGAGCTTATTGAAATGGGAAGCACTAAATGCTATTTAATATTTGCTGTCACTTTCCAAAGGCAAAAAGATCTCTTCATTTTGTTTTTGCTGACTGCTCTCAGCTGTATTGTCAGTGGATAAAAATACTATGTTTGCCAGGCATAGAAAAACAATCTGTTGAAGCTGGAAATTACAAATGATGGTTCTTGGTGAAGAAGGGTGATGACATTTGAAAGAGTCAAGGTTTTGATATTTTTCTGCTGGAAAATTCTATAAGCAGCATTTTCAGATTTCATGAGAAGATTCAGGCTTCTGATTTTTCTCATTGCTGATTGATCAACCGAGCCCAGCTTCATTTTAGAACTGTGTGAATCTCTCCTGAGCATGGGCTGCAGGGGGTGGGAAGAGGGGGAGGTGTCATGGCAGCCCGGGAAGGCTTTGGGGGTGGAGGAGCTACATCTTGAGGAGATCTGAAGAAGCTGAATTTAACTGGCTACTAAGGAGGAAGGAACTGAGTCTCTATATTCAATATACTGGGAAATCATTAAGCATTTCAACATTTGGGGACCATTTAAGATTTATCTTTGGAAAAGACCACATGGGTAATTGATTGAAAAGATGCAAGGGTTTGGAAAGTGAGTTAGTTAGGAAGCTATCACAGGGCATCATCCAGGTGAGGGACACTGGTTGTGTGAGTGTGAAGGTGGTGGCTATCCTCAAGAAGATGTATTTCAGAGATAATTAGTAGTTATCTAGGCAGGACGTAGAAACACAGAATAAAGAAGAAGGAAGTTGTAAGAATCCACTTAGAAATCTAATCAAACCCTGTGGGAGGACCAGTTTCTACTATTTAGTTAGTTGAGGTACAAAGTGCAGGGAATTGGTAAAGGAAGATCATTAATTTGATTTTTTAAAAAGATTCATTTATTTGAAAGGCAGAATTACAGAGATACAGAGACAGAGGGACAAAGAGAGGAGAGAGAAAGAGGAGAGACAGAGAGAGAGAGAGAGAGAGAGAGAAATTAAGTATTCATCCACTGCTTTACTCCCCAAATGGTGGCAAAGGCCAGAGTTGGACCAATCCGAAGCCAGGAGCTTCCTCCAGGTCTGTCTTTCTCTCTCTCTCTTTCTTTCTCCTTTTGAATAAAATTCTTTAAAAAATATGATCAAAATCAAATTAGGGTCCAGTGCTGTGGCATAGTGGATAAAGCTGCTGCCTGCAGTGCCAGGATCCCATATGGGTTCCCATTTGAGTCCCACCTTTTCCATTTTGGATCTAGCTCTCTGTTAAGGCCTGGGAAAGCAGTGGAGGATGGCCCAAGTCCTTTGGCCCCTGAACCCCTGTGGGAGGCTAGGAAGAGGATCCTGGCTCCTGGTTTCAGATTGGCACAGCTCCAGCCATTGCAGCCATCTGGGAGTGAACCAGCAGATGGAAGACTCTTCTCTCTCTCTCTCTCTCTCTCTCTCTCTCTCTCTGCCTCTGCTCTCTGTAAATCTGCTTTTCAAATAAATAAATAAATATTTCAAAAATCAATTATTGTTGAGACATCCAAGTGGATATGTCAAGTAAACAAGTAAAAATATTGTTTAGATTGCAGAGGGTAGTCTTGCCTGGAGCTAAGGGTTGGAGAGTAAATGACATTGGTGGAAGCTAAAGCTGAAGGCATGGATACATATTTGGAGGAGGAGGATACTGAGTGGGTAGGGGAGAGGGTCTTGGGCATGATGAGAACTGCATGGTGTAATGCCTGGAGGAAGGAAGGCGAGCTGTCAGAGTGTCAGAGTGGGTGGGGTGGGGGTGGCGGGCAGTGAGCAGGAGGAGAAGCGGGACAAGTAGGTGTTCAGAAGCAAAGGGATGGAGCGTTATAAAGGGGGCAGTGCTTAGTAGCATCAGGTGAGATGAGACTTGAGAAACAGCCACTGGATTCAGTGAGATGGAAGAACTATGTGAAGCTATGAAAGAAGAAAGTGCCCTTGGGTGGTTGTAGATACAGAGTATTGGAACTCCTTGGGAAGTTTCTGAATGAGTCTTGCGAGAGTGTTAGAGGAATCAGGAGGGAAATGGAGGAGTTTTTTCTTTACTTGCTGATCATACAAGACACATTGGACCATGTTTAAACAAAAATAGAATGATGATGAAGTGGTGGGAGAGATAAATTATTCTTAAAGTGGTGTAGTTAAAGGATCCAGTGAGGGCTACGGTACAGCAGGGAGCGTGTCCTAAAGATGAAGTTAGTATCAGGCCCCTGGAGGGTGAGGGGGTCAAGGAGATGAATGGGCAGGGAGCTGGCTAGGGAATCCTACGTTGATGATGAAGTGCTCAGCTGCATAGCAGTGCTTGGGGTGCATACAAGAGCCGTGAGACAAGTACCGAAGTCTGTACCTAGTAGGAGGGCATCGTCAAGTGCACGACAGATCAGACATGAGGAAGGAGAGGGTGGCCTTGCTCTACGGCCTAGAAATTGAAGCAGCAGGAATTTTCACTACAGGATGGGAAGCAGGGGCAGAGAGTAAGGAAGATGACAACCCCACTCACCAGCCCGATGGTCTCAATTTGAAAGGGCTGTATGAGAAGATCCTCCAGAGAACCACACACCCAGAGAAGAGCTCAGGGGGATGACATCAATGTGGAAGAGAAAATCCACTGAAGATGGTGGAAGGTTAAGCACTGTCAAAAATAACACTGAATTTTCTTATAAAATTTCTTCACTTGATACTTAAAATATCACACTAAAAAGAACAACATATAGTACATTTAAAAAATCTGATAAGTTGCCTAAATCTGTTTTGGGTCAATTCCAGTGAAGTTTTTAAATGAATAAGTCATGTGTCTTTTTAGACTATACTTAAGAATTAAGTTATTTCTGACTAAGATTTTGTTGATCTCATTTTTGTAAATAAAAAATAATTTGGAGTGGGAGTTTGATGTAATGGTTGAGACATCTTGTGGGACACGTGGATCCCAGACAGAATTGCCTGGGTTCAAGTCCTGACTTTGTTTCCGATTCCATCTTCTAGTTAATGCATACCTTGGGCAGTAGTAGGTGATGGCCAAAGTGCTTGAGCCCCTGCCATCCACATGGAAGATCTGGATTGAGTTCCCAGCTCTTGAATTTGGCCTGACCCATTCCTGGCTCTTGTGGGCATTTGTGGGGTGAAATGAATAGATGGAAATGTTCATATATTCATTCTCATCCTCTCCCCAAAAAAATTAAAGGAGGAGAACAAAATTATGATAATTCAATTTCCTGTGAACATTGTACTTTGAATGTTCAATTGCACTGGTGGGAATCTTCAGCAAGGAGCTACAGTAATAAAGCAAGGATGTTTTGGGGCAGGCGTTGTCTTAACAGCAGGTTAAGTTGCTGCTTGCTATGGCAGTATCCCATGTCAGAGTGCCAGTTTGAGTCCTGTCTCTTTTATTTCTAATCCAGCTTCCTGCTAATGCACCTGAGAGGGCAATGGTGCTTGAGCCCCTGCCACCCATGTGGGAGATATAGATGGAGGTACTAGTTCCTAGCTTTGACCTGGCCCAGGCCTACCTCTTCAGGCATTTGGAGAGTCAACCAAGTTGATAGAAGATCTCTCTCTCTGCCTTTCAAGCAGATGCAGATGACTATAAATAAATACATTAAAAGCAAGGATGTACTCTATTTGAACATTTTAAATTCATGTAATGTCAATGTACATGTTTTGTGATGAAAAAAATGCAAGGTTGTGCTTCATTTGAAGGCAATGGGTCTTCTACATGGGTAAGTGCCCAACAACTTCCACACAACAGTCAGAATCTCAAGAGCTCTCACCTACTCAACCAGACAGGAGGACTTAAAGCTGAGTGTCAGCACCCAGACAAGCACACTCTTTATCATTGTGAACTCTATATCTACTTGTATTCATTTCTCATCCTTGGAATGTGCTCAGCTTAGAGCTTAGAGAATCTTATCTTCTATTCAGAAAATTGTTAAAGAAATGAGAGATACTGAGGAGTGGGCAATTTTCATTAGAAGCATTTTAATAACATTGGAAATGAAGACAAAATTTATAGAATGAGTTACCAGTTGAACCAGGAATGGAACCAGGGATTTCAGGATTTCACTTTGCCAGTTAGCTTTGGGCCTTAACATATCATATCATGTCATTTGCATTTCCATTTCCAATGCCCAGAAGTACTTTATTCGTAGACACCTATGTTGCCAACTATCTTTTTATAATCTGGCTCCATTTTCCCCCTTTTCCAAATCATAACAAGCACGTATGCTAGAAATTGCCAAAAAAGAAACAGGCACCCATCCCTACAACACTGGCTCTAAAAAGCTACAATCACGCAGGGATAGAAACTCCTATTCCTAGTTGGCTATGGGGCATAGGAAGAGTAGGGATGTGGTTCTTGAGACCTGAAAGTCACTGAGACAGTGCGAAAGTGGAGAGAATGGTAATTTTCCAATGTCTCTGATTAGAGCCATCTGTGCTTTGTAGCACTGTTCCCCTAACACAGTCCAATGCAAAATAGCCTCTTCCCTTGTTGATTTTGGAACACAGCTGTTGTCTTAATTGAGCCTAACAGATAATGGAAGCATTGTTGCTTCACCCTGGCCTTCTCCAAACAAGCAATGTGTGGAACTTCAGGAAGATGGGAGAGAATAATCTTTGCTACTGGAAATCTGATTGGAAGTTTTATTTCCCCAGATGTATTTTTCTGTTTTATTTAAAAATAGAGTTGGGAAATATGGACGTATGTATGTGTGGGCATATATGTGTGTACACTAGGTTTCTTGGAACTTGAACTTTGGATACTTGCTTTTTCCCGGTAGTCTTTTGACAGACTTAAAATCACATTGTTTTCATGTGAGATTCTATGATTTAGGCTGAACTCTGCCTTCTCCAACGTGCAGAAGGAAAATAGAGAACAGACTGTCTCTTTTTCTCACTACCCATTCCTCCCATTCCCCCCTCCAAAAGTCCTTGCATGCTGCTCTGAGCAAGTTAAACTATTTGAAATTCTATTATTTTCTTGATCTCTAGCAATTTATTTAAGTTTCATTACAGGATATTTCAGACTTCTGAAATCTAGGTTTTGTGGAGCATGAAACATAATCTTATAGACCCTCATTAAGAAAAGGAATACAGCATTGAAAAGCTAGCAAATAGCATCAAACTTACAAAGTCCAGAATATGAGCAAAATGTTTTGATTAACTTCTCATAACACCTCTTTTAAACCATTCCTCCCCTGTATATTTTGGCTTCTTACTTTTTGCTTACCTTTTCATTTGATGAGTTTATGACATTATTTTTCTATTGGAGTAAAAAGACAACTCAGCCTTTCCTCCAGGTATTTTTGATTGTTGTTATAGTTAGTTGTAATACATAAAAACATATACCTTCATGCACAATTGCACTGTAATATCACTGTAAGTTGGAGCTCTACGAATATAGAAATCCTAAAGAAATTCACAGTGTATGATTTCTATCAAGGATGAAAAAGAAGTGTATGGAATTTCCAACAATATACGTGGTTCTGGAGTTGATTTCCTGCCATTAACTGAACACTGGACAAAATACATAAGGCAGTGGTTTTTAGGCATTGTTGATAGGAAGGGACTGCAATCTCTGAGAACAAGGAAATACAGGATGTGCCTCATCTTGCCCTGGGCTCTCCAGAAGGAACCATTTTCCCGACTCTGGCACAAAGGTGGAGCCCAAACAAAAGCAGAGTATTGAAGAGGTAAGATAGCAGAGATTGGAGCTGGGCAGGTATGGGAAGGAGAAAATCCTACATTTGAGCAAAAGAGCAGAAATATGTGTGGGGTTTCCTGTGAGACTTCAGCTGAGACCTGGGCAGCACACAAATAGTGTAAGGCTCTTTGAGTTTTTGCAGAAACCACCTGTCGTGGAGGGGAAAGTGTTAACCAAAGTGGGTTCTCTGGCCCAGCCAGAATAGCAAGACCCTGAGAACATCCAGTCATTTACTTAAGATATAAGGAAGGTTACTCCTTTGTAGTGAGAACACCACCATAGAACAAGGGCAAGTTAAAGGAAGCCAAACCAATTCTCAATGGGATCATGGAGTATTGACAAAATATTAAGTCCTTGTCCAATGAAAACAAAGTAACAAAATAGAAATCAGCTCAATACTCTTTAAAGCAAGACAATATGATCCAACTTCCTTAAAATATGGTCCACAGGCTGGTACTATGACATGATAGGGTAAGCTGCCACCTGCAATGCTAGAATCCCATATGAGCACTGCTCCACTTCTGATCTAGCTCCCTGCTAATGTGCCTGGGAAAGTGGCAAAAGATGGCCAGCTCAGGAACATGGGCCCCTGAGCCCATGTTGCAGACCCTATTTTCGGCTTGTCTGAGCCCCAGATGTTGCAGCCATTGGGTAGTGATTGAAGTTTTCTTCCCTTCCTTTCTCCTTCCTACCTCCTCCCTCCCCTCTCTATAACTGCTTTTCAAGTAAATAAATCAATCTTTAAAAAATATGGTCCACAATGTCCAGTATATAATAAAAAAATTGAGATGTGAAGAAGCATAAAAATGCATCTTAAAAGACAATGACTGTTTAAAGCAGTAATAACATCAGCATAAGTTGGAATTTATATTTCAAGTAAAAGTGAAATATATGACAACAATAACACAAAGACTGGGAGAGAGTGCAAATGGAATTACTTTAATGTAAGGTTCTTACATTTGTCAACTATGAAGATGAGTTGAAAAGGGGGAAATATTAACTGGTGTAGTAGTGATTCTATGTACATTGTGATAAGCTAAAGCAAAATCACTAAAAAGTAAGAAAATGAGATGCAGCTAAAAAGCCAGTAAGTACAGTGAATATGCTGGAATAAAAAGGAGATTTAATTAACCCATAAACAGCAGTGAAAGAGAAAATAGAATGAAAATATGATATTAATAGAAAAACTATACCAAATTATTAGACTTCTATCCAAACACATTAATTTTGTATTATATGTAATAAAGTAAGTATGCCAATTAAAGGTAGATATTGTCAAAAAGATTAAAACAAAAAAGCCCCAACATACAAAACAGAAATAATTTATACAGAGAGATGCTTTGAAAGAGTTTGGAAAATGGTATCTCATGCAAATATCATAAGAAAGAAAAGTAATATTACACATGAAGCTAACAATTTTATAAGATAAAGAGATCCATTCAATGGAAACACAATAGTTTGAATGGGTATATAACTAAAAATAGGGCTTCAACATTTAAAAAGCAAAAGTGATCAGACTAATATAAGAAATAAGTAAACCCATAATCATCATCGGAGGTTTTTTTGTTGTTGCATACAATTTTAATTTTATGCTTAGAGCAGAGCTATTTGAGAAGCTTTAGGCATTAATTTTTATTGTATTTCTCTCTATGTATGTAGAAGGAAAATAGTCATATGAGCAAAACATAGTCATTGAAGTATTCTTAGAACTGTTTCAATATTCACAGTACATTTCTTTTGAGTAATTCTTTGAGTTAGTCATTGGGGTATATATTATTGTGGGTTTCACCTATATACCCATAGGGAGCTTTCAATATCCTATTTTTGGTAATTAGTAGATGAATTAGTGGACAAAAGAATGCAATGGATATAGCAGATCAAGGCAACCAATCAGCTCAGTGGCCTCAGTGTACACAGACAGAATGCTAAACTCAATAATTTTAAAGCACACATTGGTAAAACAAACAGAAAAACTCAATATACTTGAAGGTATTTAAATCTTTCAGACTGTATTCTTTAACCAAGATGTAATCAATTTAAAAATTCATAGAAATAAGATAATTTTAAAATCCTCAGAAAAATAGAAATTATACAACACTTCTAATTAACTCATGAGTCAAAGAAGAAATCATTTGAGAAGTTAAAAAACAACATTTTCAAACTGAATAACATTAACCCAACCTTTCACAACCTATGGGATACAGGTTAAGAAATTCTCAGAACTATATTCATAGCCATAAATGTATATTTTATTTTAAAAAGAAAATAAATCTAAAATTAATGTCTAAGTTTGCATGTTAGCTAATAAAAACAAAGAATTTTAAATCAACCAAAATGAAGAAAATAAAGATAGAAAACAAAACCCAATACAATGGAAAACTAAATAGTCAAAATCAGCATATAAAATTTGATGCCTTGCAAAGATCAATAAAATTGGTAAATCAAAGCCAGACTAAGCAGGAAGCCAGGAGGACAAATATGACTTTCTCAAATGCCATGAACGGAAGTCTGCCACTGCAGATTTAGAGCATCATAAATAAGTTAATATCAATAAACTCAATAACACAGATGTAGTAAAACAACTACTTGAAACATGTCTCACAAAAATTTACAGAAAATATGAAATTACACCTAGGAATGAGATTGAATCTATAATAAAAATTTTGTCAATATAACATTTCATTAGTGAATTTCAGCCAATATAATGGATAAGAGACATCTTAAAGTCTGTAATGTAAAAAAAAAATACTTTCCCAAGTATTTATCATATAAGAATTGTCTGACATTACATGAAAAGAATTCCATGCCGCTAATTTAAAAAAAATTAAATTAGAAAATTGAACCTAACAATTTGTAAATAGAGAAAATGTCATGAATGATCAAGTGGATTCTTTCTAATAATAAATAAATTTAAATACTTTAAACTCAATCAATATTAATCATTAGTCAAAATTAACCTAATGGAAAACAATTGTAAAAAATTCTTCCTCATTTTAGTAAAATAGATCTATGGATATATTGAATTATTTCCCCTAAGACTGAGAAAAGACAACCATTTTATTTAGTATTATTTTGAAGTTTCTAGCAGATAAGACAAGGAAAGTTGTAAAGATTAGAAATAAAGAGCATGAGACGCGGCTCACTAGGCTAATCCTCCGCCTTGCGGCGCCGGCACACCGGGTTCTAGTCCCGGTTGGGGCGCCAGATTCTGTCCCGGTTGCCCCTCTTCCAGGCCAGCTCTCTGCTGTGGCCAGGGAGTGCAGTGGAGGATGGCCCAAGTGCTTGGGCCCTGCACCCACATGGGAGACCAGGATAAGTACCTGGCTCCTGCCATCGGATCAGTGCAGTGCGCCGGCCGCAGCGCGCCGGCCACGGCGGCCATTGGAGGGTGAACCAACGGCAAAGGAAGACCTTTCTCTCTGTCCTCTGTCTCTCTCTCTCACTGTCCACTCTGCCTGTCAAAAAAAAAAAAAAAAAAAAAAAACATGAGAATTTTTTTCTATGAGAAAATACTAATGTATGAAAATTAGTGAATTTGATAAAGTCATAGAATAGAGAAGTCATCATATATGAACCAATAATTTGAAAATCAAGTTAAAAGTTTTTCTTAATTTAAAGATGACATAAAGGGTAAAGAAGTACACTCTGGATTTGAAGACTCAATGTCATTAACATATCAGTTATTCGCAAATTAATCTGTCTATTCAAAACAATCCCAGTCAAAATTGCAGTAAGCATTTTTAAAAATGGGTTTCTCTGCATAAATAAGTCTTCCAATAGGAAAAAAGAAAACATGGCAAGGATACAGTGAAAAATGACAATGTCAATGGACCTTGCGACCACAAAGAATGATTGGGTTTGTGTCAAACTGAAGAACACACTTGTCTCAGGAGGGTCGTGCCTGCGGAGCTTGTGTAAATTGTTGCTATAAGAAAACTGGTGACCAGTATTGCCAGGGCTTCTAAATTTTCAAAAAAAGTTCAAAATTGATATGTTAATGTGAAAGCATTTAATCATTAATTTTCAGATTAATTAGTTTTTTCAAACTACAAGAACATGAAAAATATGTGATTGTCTGAGGTTCATATTCCAAAATTATGTGCTTTGATGTAGACTCTGACATGACAGGTCTATAAAGAAAACAATCATTGAGGGCTAGTGCTGATTTTGGATTTGAAGACCAAATTGAATACCCCAATTTTTAATATTTGTTAAATATTTTCTATATATTACACACTAAATGCAGGAAGCAATTGTATTTCTGATAACAAAACTGAGTCTGCAAAAAGTCAAAGCATGTAAATGGATGAGTCAGCTTTCAACTCAGATCTGTCTGATTCCACTGCTCAAATTCTAGCCAAAAATTCTATTTCTCCCTAGGACAGAGATGTGAGGGGAGAGATGTCGAAGTGAGGGGGGGGGGACAATAAAGAGGTGAAAGGTAGAACCCAGCACAAAGTGTTGTCCCCTCACAGTTTCCACCTATAAAAACAGCAAAGTTTCCTTGTCATGTCTGGACTGAATAATCAGTTCATGTACTCTTCCCACTGAGAACATCCTCTGGGAATGTCACTGTTTAGGATCTATCACTCCCTGTGCAAGCAAAGCTCATATATTTGGCTAACCTCTGAACATAGTATTTTCGAGACATGGAACTAATAAACTGCTTGAGCATTTGTGAGTCTAACACAGTGAACTGCATTATTCACTCTCATATGTGATTGAAATAAAAATGAGAAGGCAGACTCAGAATGCATAGTTAAGAACAGGGACACATAGAAGAATGCTTCCCAACCTGTGTGTCTCTCAGAGTGTCCACATCCATCAATTCCTGAAAATTTGACTAACTCAGAGTATGTGGTTCAGTGGAAAATGCCCAAGTACATGGAATATTTTTCAAAATGAGAATGGATTCTTGCCCTCAGAGAGCCAACGGGACAATCAAACTCCCAGAGTGCTCTAAGCACATTCATTGCAACCACTGTGAGTGCTAAGACACCTCTTTTTGGGGTGGATTCTTGTCTTGCCAAGATGTACTGTATGTGTTTTTCCTTCCTTAATGCTTCTATCCTGTCTCTTGCTCTATCTTCCCTTTCATCCTCCCAGCAACTCTAATATGAGAAATAATGGAAATAAAAGCAAAGCACAGAAAATCATGAAACCTTTGAAACAGTCCACTAAGGGTAATATAGATATTGTTGAGTATGTTTTTAAAGGAAATATTTAAGGCCTTATCCAAAGAACACTCATCACTAGTAGGTTAAAAATACTATCCATGCATCTATAACCAACTAAACTTTGACAAAGGAGCTAACATCAATCTCTGGAGAAAGGACATTCGTTTTAACAAATGGTACTGGGACAATTGGATCACCACATGCAGAAGCATGAAACAAGACCCCTACCCTACCTCTTATACAAAAATCAACTCAAAGTGGATCAAAGATTTAAATATATGACCGGATACCATCAAATTATTAGCAGAGAATATCAGAGAAACTCTGCAAGACATTGGCATGGGCAAGACTTGTAAAAGATTCTAGAAGCATAGGCAACCAAAGCCAAAGTAGACAAAGGGGATTAAATCAAGCTAATCAACTTTTGTGACACAAAGGAAACACTCAACAAAGTGAAGAGGCAACCCACAGAATGGGAAAGAGTATGTGCAAATTATGTAACTGATAAGGGATTAATATCCAGAATTTATAAAGAGCTCAAGAAACTCAACAATGACAAAACAATCCAGTTAAGAAATGGGCAACATGAGAGTATTTCAGGCATGGAAAGCCAAGACACTCTGGTTTTAACCTAAGTCAAAGATCTCTGTGAGTGAGATCCCAGTGGAAAGAACGGGCCATCAAAGAAGGAGGTACCTTTCTCTGAAGGGAGGAGAGAACTTCCACTTTGACAATGACCTTGTCTAAGTAAGATGTGAGTTGGCAAACTCAAGAGGCTTCCATAACCTTGGCAACTCGTGACAAAAGCCTAGGGTGATTCCTGACACCATAAACAAGAGTGTCAAATTGTTAAGTCAACAACAGGAGTCACTGTGTACTTACTCCCCATGTAGGATCTCTGTCCTTAATGTGTTGTACTATGTGAATTAATGGTATAACTAGTACTCAAACAGTACTTTATACTTTGTGTTTCTGTGTGGATGCAAACTGTTGAAATCTTTACTTAGTATATACTAAATTGATCTTCTGTATATAAAGAGAATTGAAAATGAATCTTGATGTGAATGGGATGGGAGAGGGGGTGGGAGATGGGAGGGTTGCAGGTGTGGGGGAAGTAATGGGGGGGGAAAGCCTCTATAACCCAAAAGTTGTAATTTGGAAATTTATATTTATTAAATAAAAGTTAAAGAAAAAAAAGAAATGGGCAAATGACTTTAACAGGCATTTTTCTAAAGAGGAAATTCAAGTGGCCAACAAATACATGAAAAAATGCTCCAGATCACTAGCCATCAGGAAAATGCAAATCAAAACCAAAATGAGGTTTCACCTCACCCCACTTAGAATGGCTCTCATATAGAAATAAAAATAAATAAAAAATACTGTTGGTGGGAATGTAAGCTAGTATAGCCATTGTAGAAGACTGTATGGAGATTCCTCAGAAATTTGAAAATAGATCTACCATGTGACCCAGCCATCCCACTCTTGTATCCCCATGCTTATTGCAGTTCAATTCACAATAGCTGAGTTATAGAATCAACTCAGATGTCTATCAATTGATGACTAGATAAAGAAAATATGGTAAATATACACTACTCAGCCATCAGAAAGAATGAAATCCTATCTTCACAACAAAATGGATGCAACTGGAAACCATTATGCTTAGTGAAATAAGCCAGTCCCAAAAAGACAAATATCACATTTTCCTTAATCCATGGTAACTACTAGAGTACCAAAAATTTAATGTATATGAGTGAAATTGACATTTTGAGATTTTGATTATTGTTTACAGTCCTTGTCTCTACTGTTGAGGAACAGTGAATTTTCTTCTTACTATCTGTTGAATCCTTTATTTAGCAGATAGAGGGCTACACTTTTGATTATAAAATAGAGTGAAAATTATGTCATTGTAAATATTAAAATAAAGAATAAGAAAGGGAGGAGGAGGGAGGGTGGGAGCACTTGTGGGAGGGAGGACAGCATGGGAAGTGTCACTATGCTCCTAAATTTGTATATATGAGATACATGAAATTTGTTCACTTTGTATTAATTGAAAAAAAAAGAAACACACTATTGTAAATGCCACACAGAGACATATATCCAGTACTTTGGGACCACAGCATATGATTAATTTTGCCTGAAGCCAGTTGGAGATTGGGGTAAGGCATGGCTCATACATTTTTTAAAAATTGATATTACATGGGAGAGGGAGAATATACTCCCATCCATTGGTTTATTCCCAAAAAAAGGCCAGGGATAAGCTGTGCGCAGAAATATAAGCTGGGAATGCAGTCCAGGTCTCCTATATGGGTGGCAGGAACCAAACTGCTTAAGCTATCACCACCGTCTCCCAGGGTCTGCATTGGCAAGAAGCCAGAGTCAGCAGCTACAGCTGCGAATCGAACTCAGGCACTCTGATATGAGATGTGGCATCTTAACCGCTAGGCTGACAGCCCACTTCAATGGCTCACAGATGTAAGTGGAGATGAGAGCAATACACCTTGAGTTCCGCATCATGTCAAGAGCACCATTCTCCAGCTACATGCCACATCCAGTTGTGTAATGCGTTCCCGGCAATCCTCTCTACAGTCTCCTGCCTGAATTGGAGCCGTCTCAGAGGCAGTGGTTCTTAATTCCTGTAGTTTTCAGCACAGTTTGACTTTCAGTCCTGTGAGATGCCTTTACTTGCTTCCACCTTTCACTTAATGACTGGCATGTGCCTTCATAACAGAGTTGCCCAATATCCTGAATTTAGCAAACGATTGGTGCATGGCTTGCAGATGTCCCTCTGTGATGGAGGCTCTAACCTTTGTGCTCCCACTCTTTGTGTGTTTTATAGAAGTGGGCTTCACAGTCAGACATACTGGGTTTGAATCACATTTAATGATGTTTGTCCTTGGGCGAGTTACTTGAACTCTCTTAATCTTAGTTCCCTCACATACAACGTTGTCATAGAGTTGCTTTGAGTAGTTAATGAAAATATGCCCATAGCTGTTTAGCACAGGGCCTAAGACATAGTAAATTTTTCAATGAGTGTTATGGATTGCACCAACTACCACTATCATAGATGTTCAATAAATGTTGTGCAAAATAAACAGGAAAATAGATACAATAAGAATACCCACACAGCTTTCAGAGCTGAAGTTGTGTCTTATTCCCCCCAGGATGGAGAGGCTCTCTAGTGGATAGAGTAGGAGACTAAGTGGAGCCAGCTCCTCTAGCTCTGACTCCTGTGCTGTTGAATGCTGAAAAACTCAACTCTCACTCATGCTGGCTTGGCTGTGCAGGAGTGAGATTCTGAGTCTGTGAGATCTGCCATTTCTGGGTACACAAACACAAAACACAACTACATAATGCAGTGTGGAAATTAAGTATGATACGCTATATCAGTTCTAGGCACATTAGTGGAGATTGAAAATGGTTTCACACTTAGACATTTTCAATGGATGATAAATAGGGTTAATGGATTGTGACTGAAATACTCCTGGCCTCTTAAATCTTCCAGGAAGCTTTTAAAACTGGTAAATACATATTCTTCATGATGGCTTGCTAAAGACTGTTCTAATTCAATTTCAAGCTGCTTAGGACTGTGCAAAATGCAAAAACCTGCTTGCAGAAATATCCAAACCCTGGCACTTAAAGAAAAAAAAAAACAGTGAAATGATGCTTTAAATCATTCAGCTTCCCAGAGTCTTTTGAAGTCCTGCACATTAGCACTGGCCTGGTGTTAATCGTCTTTTAAGAATAGAATCCAAGGTCAGTATTTTGTTTTGCATGTTTATTTTGGAAGCTCTGGAATGCTCAGGGCTGTTTCTTGAATTGATTTTGGTAATGCTTCACATAAATGGGAAGCAGGAGAGGGGGGTTGGGGGACCACGGATGCTGTCATTCAGTGTATTGCAATGTCCCGCACTTTACCACACTTAGCCTTGAAACCAAGCTCACTGGATCCAAAGGAAGAATGTAACAGACAGCTGGCCCTGTCACACTGTGTAGTGTTCCATAGCATGGTTTCCTTCATGTAACTCCAAAACATTGACAAATGCACTCCATGAGGAACACTGTGATACAGTTGTCTTAAATAAAGTATTTGGGAGGTATCCGCTGTGCTGCCCTCTAGTAACAAAGATGAAATCACTTATGACAAGAGACCATGGCTGTGGCAACTCTAGGGGGACAGATCAAACATCAAGAACAAAGAACAAGTCTGAAACATCAGCAATTTTGCCAAGGGGCTGGTGAACTCAAGATGTTAAGGCTCTAGGAAGTGGGCAGTGAAACTTGCGTGAGGTTCAAAAAGCAAGGACAACTCACGATGGTGATAGGTAGATGTGTATTATTTCTCCAAGTTTTCTAAAGCGTATCACCTTAGAGGGGAAAAAGGAAGAGAACAGTTATCTTTTAACCCACATCCTGGGGACACAGAAATTGTTACACAGGAGGACTCACAAAGCTGTGATATATGGAAGAGGCTTTGAACTTGGGTTGAAAATCTGGGCTTAAGGGGTCATCATTGTGGTACAGATTAAGCTGCCACCTGCAATGCTGGTACCCTATATGGGTGCTGGTTCAAATTCCAGCTGCTCCACTTCTGATCCAGGTCCCTGCTGGATCAAGCATCGGAAGATGGCCCAATTGTTTGGCCCCCTGTCACCCATGTAGGAGACAGAGATGGGCCCAGCCCTGGTTATTGTGGCCATTTGAGTAGTAAACCAGTAAATGGACAAAATCACTTGCACTCCCTCTCTTTCTGTAACTCTCTTTCAAATAAGTAAAATAAATTTGTGAAGAAAAAAATCTGGATACAAGATACTAACTTAATGGCTTGTGTTCTGTTTTCTAAAAATTTTTCCTATCTTATGATTTTAGTTCTAATTTTTAGAAAAGATTTAATTGTATCTTTTGACTATCGATAGCCAAATGTATAAAATTCTGTGATTCAACAAGATAGGAATATTTTATAAATTTTGGAGTCATACTTAAATGCTAATTATCTCCATTAGCACAACCATTAGCTTTTTATTAGAAAATAACCTGATAGGACAGTTTCTTTATCCTTACAGGGAGCTCAAGTTCAGAGACCTTAAATTAACATGACTGCTGATTCCTGTGGATGACTGGGTGGATAAGGCAAACAAGTGCAACTAACTCCTGTTTAAATCTTACTTCAATGTTGTTGCTACAATACCTACATAGTGAATAAAAGAAAATAAATATTTCTTAATTCACTAGGTAACAGTACTGATGAATCAGATGTTGTTTTGTCTTATGCTTACTTCCAAGAAATGTAGAAGAAGTGTTTCCTGTGATTAAACAGAGAGATGGTTCTCACTTTTTTTTTTTTTTTTTTTTTTTTTTTTTTTTTAGTTCAAGAGACCTTTCACTTCTCTACCAATCTAGGCAAAAGATAGAGTTATCAATGTTTTATTTGACTGAGTAAAGACATGAATACAAAACCAAAAAGAAAACTGTCTACTTTTCATAAGGAAAAGAGCATTTTAGAATACTCCTTCAGAGTTGGAAGTATACAATCACAGAGTTTTTAAATACAACTCCAAAATACTTAAAATATTTCTCATGCCCTACCAAACTTAAACATTGTCAAAAGTGGTAGCATCTGTACATTTGCTGTTGGAAGCAATTTACATGGCTGGTCCTGAGTATATCAATTTCCTGAGAGATCTTCGAACCCTAATTTCTCCTTGTCTTCTACGTCTAAGTAGCTACACTGTTTCTAGAAGCAATTGGGACAGATGAAGCTATAAAACTCATATTCCCAGAAGCTAGTAACCTTTGTTGTGGCATTTCCTGGAATAATTGATTTCTCATTTCATTGGTCATTTGACAGCCACATGTTTTGCCTTGTATGTCTTTCCTCTTAAACATAGAAAGCAAACCACTCAGGATAATGGAATAAAGTACCACATTAGAATCTGTAAGCATATGTGCATTTATTCATAACAATGCTGCAAAGAATTTAAGGCATTTAAATCAATTGCACATGTATTCACCATATAATTTAATTAGCACTTATGGAAGGCACCATTAGGACCTCTATTATACTGCTTCCATTACAAATAATTACAAACAAAAAAAGCACTTGTAGCATTAGGGATGGTGTTCTCTTTGTGATTGCAAGAGAGTGATTTGTTTGAAAGCTTTACTGACGTCATGTGTGCAATAGCTATTTGTCATTTCAGCAAAATGCAATTGATCTATCTTTGCCAAAGGAAATACTGTTTGTCATTGTAGCACTTCACATCATAATGAAGCCAATAGAATTAGGTAATCTCTATCTACTTAAATTTGTCTGATTTTTCAAATCAAACGGGCATATGAGGAAAAGGGAAGGGGAATAGTGACCTCAATATCAGTTTAGACAATAATAATAACTATCATCATTTATTATATGCCCACTAGTTGTTGGGTAGAGAACAAGATTTTACATATACAATCCTTCCAATTCTTGTAAATAACTTTAAATCTTACAAGTAAACTCCATTTTCCTCATGAGGACACTGAAGCTCCACTGGTTCTTTATGTGAATTGTACAGGGTCAAATTAGAAGCATCAGGATATAAAGTTGTATGAAAAAGTCCACAATGAAGTGTGTGTTTCCTCTAGTGGTGAAGATACCAGTTAAGATGACCACATCTCATAATAGAGAACCTGAGTTTGATTCCCAGTTCCCTTTTCTGACTTCAGCTTCCTGCCAATGTAAACCCAGAGTGGTGATGACTCAAGTGGTTGGATCCCTGCCACCTATGTAGAGGACCTGACTGGATTTGGCCAGGGGCCCAGACCCAGCAATTATGGACATTTGAAGTATAAACAGTGATGGGAGCCATTTTGGTCTCTATGTCTGTCTCTTTCAACTTTCTCTGTCTTCATACTTCCCAAATTTAAGAAATTATCCATATTATTTAAGAAGAGCACACTGCCTTTACTAAGTTTCATGTAAGTATTATGTGAAATTTCTCCATAATCTGCCTTTGCATTTCATTTTAAGAAGATTCAAAGGAATTGAAACTGTACGCTGCTGTGTAGAGATGATCCCATGAGCTATTATATGTATTCATACTATTCAGTTGTCTCCAACTTTCTTTGCAAATACCAATCACCTGAGTGAAAGCAAACAAAAATAGATGCCCTCTTAAATATTTTTTATAAGAAAAACAAAAAGACTCTTTTCTGTTTTCTCAAAGACCAAGGCATAATAAAAAGACCTTCTGAGCACTTAAAAATAAGACAACATTTTTTATTGGTATGCCAAGATCTTTAAAAGTATTCTGCTTTAAATACTCAATTGAAATTGCTAATTAACAGAAAATTATATTGCCAAAGCAATCGTAAGAGTGATAGCTTCATCCAGAGGTTGCTTCTGGCTGTAACTGTAAAACCATTCTTTATGTTGTTGGGAAGTGATACATTCCTGACATATTGCACTGTAAATACACTTGCCTTATGTACAGGATTTTACCTGGGACTCATTATAAAAAAGCACTATCAGAATAGATGAGTGTTTTGCAACTGGTATAAACTGAATTAAAGTAGCTTAGAAGATTTTGTTCCACTCTAGGGAATCACAATATATCAGCATTACAAAGGCCTTGAGAAGTCCTGTGATTAAAAAAAAAAAAAAATGAACATGTTTAAATTTACTTATCTGAACAACACAATTTGAGAGTTCAGTACTGTTTTTTAGCTTTTCAATATCCTGCAGAACAATCATGGTGGACATAAAGATGTGCCACCCAGATCTCAACTGCCCCGGCTTTCAGCACCTTTAGGGATTGCCTCAGCCATGGAGGGCCTTACCAAAGTGTCTATTCTAGCGGTAAAGAGGAGAGTAGGCTCACATCCAATGGCTTACTGAGGCAGCAGTGCAAAGGCTTAGTGATACTGGCAGAATGCATGACAGCTTTAACTAACCGTGTGGTCCATAGTTCCCTATGAGGTTGAATGAGGTTTTATTGGGCTTGCATAGCAATTCCAGATTTCTTCTCTTTTGTCCTGTGCCCTCTTCCTTCCTTCCACAGAGTCAGTCTCAATAAATACTTGAGACACCAAGGTCTATCTCAGAACAGTTTCTGGAGAATCCTATATGTGACCTTGCTACTAGAAGTGGTCTGAGAAATCAGGGAATAAGATGATGTTTTGGAGCTAGATAACTCACTTTCCAGCAGACAATGGAGACCCTGTTATTGGTGACAGGGGAAGCACATAGGGCTTCTAGCAGCAGATGGCAGTTGAATTGTTCAAATTCCCATTGGTAGTAAACCAAGATGGTGCACTGGTGGGAAAGAATGCAATGACTGGTGTAATTTATCAGATGTATGAGAAATCTAGAGGAAACAGTAACTATATGGATGATTGGATATCTATTTCTCAGTACCACTGGAACCACCAAAAAGATAATGAAAAACCATAATTTGCTACCAAGCAATTGAAAGCCAAGTTTAAAACTCAGAGGGATTCCCTGTTGACCTCAAAGATGTTTGCATGTTCTGAATGGGAAGGAGAGAAAATTGAGGACCATATCTAGGACTTAATAGTCACAGTGCTCAAGCTTCAAAAGAGGCTAAATGTACTCCAAGGTCATGCAGGACACTGGGAAATATATGGGAGATGGATGTCACTCTTTTCCGCTAATTCAGCAGAGGAGCAAGAAGTAGCTAGCACATTGGAGGCCTTGATAAGATGCCTGAACTCCAGAAGACACTAATACACCTATGAAGATTCAGGGGACAGCCACATAGTTGACCTTTTCAGTTAGCGAGTATTCAAGGATGATTTGCGATGCCCCATACAAATAAAAGACAAGTTATTGTCTTTTGTTTCCCCAATATAAAGAAGGAAGAGTAACATCAGTCAACCCCTTAAGGTTGTTCAGGAACATCTTCTATACACAGGAATACAGCTGGAGACCAAATACCAGATGACATGAAACATTGTCAGCTTTGAGTGAAACTCGGAATAGGAAAGGACTCTGGTATGATGTACCACCTGGGTCATATGATCTAGCAGATACGTATCAGAGGCATCCGTGGTTATGTCATAAGGAACTTTTAGCAAGCCCAAGTAGGATTTTTCCCAATGAAGGCTTCTTAGGTTCTGAAGTGAGGCCAAGCCATCTGGAACTGAAACTACTTACATGACTTTTGTCAATTCCAGGTTGATAACTCAGTTATGCCACGGAGTCCTACTAGAGATTTAATACCAACTCATGAGATACTAAGTGACCTTGTATCTAGAATTTCCCATCACAAGTTGGGTTCTGCCAGATCCCTCAAATCATAAGGTGAGCTATGCCCAGCATTCCATCATAAGATGAAAGGGAAACTTGGTATAAATGGGATGTTGCACTTTTGTCATTCATGGAGGACAAACATACTGGTAACTCAGACTCCCATGTCAGCCACAGTGGTGTCCAAAGCTGCTTCCTCATCTCATCACTTCTTCAGCTCACATCTATAGCCATAAGAAGGAGTCCTTAAAATCAGGTGATAGAGGAGCAAAGAACTCAAGTATGTGAGTGAAAGCCAGATGATGGCAGCTGTACATCTGCGTTAGGGTTTGCCATGAAGATACTATGTCAAGGGAAAATTGTCTTGAAAGTTGGAGTGGGGCACTAGGTTCTTATCTTGTGTGGGAAGAGAGATGACTTGAGGTTAGAATATGTACAGACCCATAAAAGTTTGAAAAGTTGCATTACCTTGCCAAGAATTTGAAAGAAAATAAATTTAGAATTTGAGGGACAATACCTGAGCTAGAGATATGCGGAAGACCACAGGGGAATAAATGTGGAGTGGAAACTTTGTGTCCTGTGCTAATATTCGCAAGAGAGTAACGGGCAAGGAAGAAGCACTGAACAACCAAGAAGAAAATGATTGTACCATTTCCATCAGCCTCTGTCTCCAGCCACCTGAGTTGGCACAGTGAACAGTTGAATGGAGCAGCGATGGTTGGAGAGGACATGAGGCTATTCATGGACTCAACTGCATAAGCTTCTGGTCACAAAGATGGATTTGATTATTCCTTTAGCTTACTGTCCACCTGCCAGCAAAGAGTCTAACACTGAGCCACTGATGTGCTAGACTCACCAGTCACTTGAAAGTAAGCTGGCTGTATTGGAACATTTCCATGTTGGAAGGGCCTCTAATAGTAATAGGTAATACATATTCCGGGTATAGGTATGCTTTTCTGACCACGAAATAAGTCAGTACCACTTTTTCCATGGCTTACAAAGTGGTCAGTCTACTCATATGAGATTCTCTACACAACATTGTTTCAAAACACAAAGCTTATCTCATAGCAAAGAGAATGTTGGAGTGGGCTTGTGGACTTGGGATCCATTGGTGGTTCACATACTATCCCTTCCAGAAACTGTTTTGTTGATATAGAGTTAGAATGGCCTTTCAAAGTAAGCAGAGATGATTCTGAGGGTGAGGGAGTTTTAGAATAGAGAAGATGATGGAGATATTAATAAGAGCTAAAGCCTTCAGCATACATACAGTGGCAGGGACTATAGTTTGCCCAACTATCTTTCATCTTTAAATTTTATCCAGAAAGAGAGGCCTACCATAACACTGAAGAATCCAATTCCTGAGTGAGAATGGATCGGAGCAGCACAAGGGAGAAATTGTGAGACACAGATCCGTGTTGCCAGGACCCTCTCTCAAAGGAAGGACCTCTTACATCAGCTGTCAACCCCTTCAGAGTGTGCGCAGTCACAGAATGCTCTTCTCCCAAAGCCGCCTCCTCCCCAGGACAGCCCACAGACAAGGAATGATGGTGGTGGAGGTGCAAAGGCCCAGCTAATAAGTTCAGGGTGGTTAAGATGGGCTCTGATAACCACTGACTTCCAGCCAACCAGAGCTGGGGCAGAACCGGATCACCATCCAGCTTCTTCCTCTGCTCGTTCTGCTGCTCCCACTTCCTTTCACAGACACTGAGCCTAAGGGCTACCCGGGGACTCCAAATGCGCCCTCATCTTCTGCTTTAGGAAACCTGTCCTTGACAAAAAGTGTTCTGTAAAACACAGATTGGGGAACAGTTGTAGTAGATGACAATAAAAATACTTTGCAGGCCGGCGCCATGGCTCAATAGGCTAATCCTCCGCCTAGCGGCGCCGGAACACCGGGTTCTAGTCCTGGTCGGGGCGCGGGATTCTGTACCAGTTGCCCCTCTTCCAGCCAGCTCTCTGCTGTGGCCTGGGAGTGCAGTGGAGGATGGCCCAAGTGTTTGGGTCCTGCACCCCATGGGAGACCAGGAGAAGCACCTGGCTCCTGCCTTCGGATCAGCATGGTGCGCCGGCCGCAGCGGCCATTGGAGGGTGAACCAACGGCAAAGGAAGACCTTTCTCTCTCTCTCTCTCTCTCTCTCTCTCTCTCTTTCTCTCCACTCTGCCTGTAAAAAAAAATACTTTGTATCTTTTTCACTTATAGCCATTTAAAGACAAATGTATCTTAAAAAAACTACCACTGCCTTATTTCTGTTCAAAACCTTATTGAAATTTCTTTTAATTGGGTATATAATCATTAATTGAATCCATGTGGATTAAGGAAGGCAAAGGGAGAGAAGAAAGAAAATATTAAATGCTTTCATGAAAGGCATTATCATATTTGGAAACTGCAAGGGATTTTCTGGCTATTTGTGGCTGTATGGGATGCCATGTTGACTGTAAGTGCTTTGGAACCCTATCGAGAAGCAAGAAACATTAAAAAAAATTCAGAATCAGAGTACAAGTGTCAGGAGACAGCAAAGGATTAACTTCTAGATGAGGGGGTACAGAAATACATGCTCTAGGAGCTGGAGTCAAAAAGGGCTAAGGCATACTTGAAATACTAATAAAATATTAAAAATAAGAATCTCAGACTGGAGGTATTAGAATCTTCAGAAAAAGGGAGAGACATGCACTGAATTGGCCTCTCCATTTCCAATAAAACTTCCTGTAAATGCTCAAAATGCTCAAAAATTACTTGAAGAACACCCATTTTTGAGGCATAGAGTAATGTTAAACAGATAGAAACTTTCTGTGGACTGAATTGTGCTCCAGTCCCCCAAATGTATATCTTGAATCACTAACCTCCCATGTGACTATATTTGGAGACAAGACTTCTAGAAGATAATTAAGATTAAATGAAGTCATTAGGTCAGAGTCCTAATACAATAGGATTGGTGGGACCAGCGCTGTGGCGTAGCAGGTAAGGCTGCCATCTGCAGTGCCGATGTCTCATATGGGTGCCCGTTCGAGTCCCCACTGCTCCACTTCCTATCAAGTTCTCTATTATGGCCTGGGAAAGCAGTAGAAGATGGCCCAAGTCCTTGGGCCCCTGCACCTTTGTGGGAGACCTAGAAGAAGCTCCTGGCTCCTGGCTTTGGATCCGCGCAGCTCCAGCCATTGCAGCTAATTGGGGACTGAACCAACGGATAGAAGACCTCTCTCTCTCCTTCTCTGTGTAACTCCGATTTTCAAATAAATAAATCTTTAAAAAAATTAGGATTGGTAACTTTGGAGAAGGGAGAGCGCCAGTGAGCTAGCTAGCTCTGTGTTTGCTTGCAGGCCTGAAGAACAATAACCAGCACATGGCAAGTAGGAGCTGACTGCCAGCCAGGAGGAGAGCCCTCACCAGAAACCAGACCAACCCCGGCACCTTCATCTCAGACTTTGCAGCCTTCCTAACTGTGAGAAAGTCAATTTCTCTTGTTCCGGCCACGCAGCCTATTGGATTTTGTTATGGCAGTCTGAGCTGACTAAGACTGAAATGATCTGGAAAGGAGAGATGGCCTCTTCCCTGTCAGAGTTTATATTCGGCCTCAAACAGAAAACACTGGCAAGAGCCATGTCAAGAAGGGAAATGTTCCAAATGCATGTTTTGTATATGATGAGTAGGAGAGAAGGAAATTAAAATACACACATATAGCCCACTTCATTTTAGTTGATATACCCAGCTTATTTGATTACAAGATATTTATAATCTTATAATCCAGCAAGTACAAAATAAGCATGTTGGGTGAGAGACATAAGGAAAAGAAAATATTCTTTGAGTAACAGCAAAGACCTACAGAGAACGTATGGCAGTTTCGAGGGTGAGGGTAATGTAGGGTGAAAATTGGTGACATAATCTTTGGATTTAAATAAGACAGCAATTAAAATGAACAGAAGCCACTGCACCTAAATGCAGAGTTGCTTTTACATAGAAGCAGGAACATTTCATGTTCAAGAAATGTCAGTATTCTATAAATATAGAGGTTCAGTCATTACCACCAGAATTATTCATTGTACTATGATTCAAACAAGATGAATATACTGGGCCAATGTTAGGACTGTAGTCCCCAAAGAAGCATTTAATGTATTTTTAAGTAATGTCTTTGTCCATCCAAAAATAGAAGTTTGCTGAGTATGATAGAAGGTCAGGAAAAAATGCACTAATTTCTTTCCAAGTTCAAGTGAGTACGGGCTAGTCTTTAAAACATTTGGGGCATTTAGTGTACAAGCTCATTTTGAATTTGGTTATGGAAGAATATTAGCAGCCCCTGAGTTCTCATTCTGTGATCCCTATCCCCAATCAGTCCCTTTCCCCCTCTTTCTATTCTCTATCCTGCATCAAATCCATTCTTCAAGTCCAACCTGAGACTGTAACTTCTTCCATGAAGTCTGTGTATGTGACTTTCCTTTAGGATTTTCTAGGAGACTGTTATATTTGTACGTGCATACATGTGTGTATGTGTGTTCAAATACACATGCGTATTCTCATTTATCTTGCTTGATGTTGAGGGCAGATTTTAAAACTCACATTTGATTCCCTGTCTTCAGTTTCAACACTTTTTTGCTCTATGGTTCCTTTCTCTATTATCTTTTTTTTTTTTTTTTTTTTTTTGACAGGCAGAGTTAGACTGTGTGAGAGAGAGAGACAGAGAGAAAGGTCTTCCTTCTGTTGGTTCACTCCCCAAATGGCCGCTATGGCCAGTGTGTTGCGGCTGGTGCGCTGTGCCGATCCGAAGCCAGGAGCCAGGTGCTTCCTCCTGGTCTCCCATGCCGGTTCAGGGCCCAAGCACTTGGGCCATCCTCCACTGCCTTCCCGGGCTACAGCAGAGAGCTGGACTAGAAGAGGAGCAACCGGGACAGAACCGGCACCCCAACTGGGACTAGAACCTAGAGTACCGGCACCACAGGCAGAGGATTAGCCAAGTGAGCCACGGTGCCAGCCTGATACCCATCTTAAATACATGTTCCTGGTCTCTGAATTATTCTGTGATTCGGCTTTCCTCCAGGGGGTTCCATATTTGCAATCAGGTCACTAATTATGTATTTAATAGTGGTTATTCAAGTAAGTGAGTTCAATTATCTATCCATATCTAGATATTACATTTACAAACATTTTTCCTGGTTTTCTGGTATTTTGTTCTAGCATACTGTTACCTTGTATAACGTGGTATAGTCTAATAGGAGCTCTAGAATCAGAGAACATAGCAAGATAGTAAAGATATAATAAAGGAAAAGAACAAAATGTTAAAACTAAACACAGGATGAAATGTTAGTTTTAAAATGTGCACTTAACCCCAAGCTAAATAAATAAGAATATACATGCATATTTGAAAGCACACACACACACAGAGATACACACACAAGCTCTCAAACACTGTTGAGTATACTATCTAATCTCATTAATGCTCTATGGGGAAAAAAATCCTCCTCTGACATCTCAGTTATCAGTTCATTTTCTAGAACCAGTCTTGTGTTTGTTCATCTTGTTCTCTTTATTTCTTATTGTTGGTTTTCTCAAATAAATGGGTGGTTCTCTGTGGTTTTTTCATGTGTACTGCGAAACATGTTGATGCAGTTGAGTGGCATGGTGTTTCCCTGATTTCTTATATTCATTTCTTCCTCAGATTTCTACCCTGAATGGAAGGGTTCAAACAGGTCCTGGATGGGCACTCGGGCTGTTTCAACTAACATGCTATACTTCAGGTGCACAGGCCTGGAATTTTGTGTTTTAAATTGCCTCATTGCCAAATACAAGGAGGTTCATTCTGGTAGCAGAGAATTTCATGTATTTCTTTCCTCAAAAGAACTGCCTTTTGCTCTCTCTCTCTCTCCTCTCTCCATCTCTCTCTTGCTCTCACTCTCACTCTCTCAAAGGAATTGAAATTTAGCCCAAAGAAGTTTTCTTTAACTCTTTGGGTTTTAGCCTGGGGTAAAATCCTTCCATGTCTGCCTGTGTGTGTGTGTTTGTGTGTGTGTGTGTGTGTGTGTGTGTGTGTGTAGATGTCAACCAGCAGCACAGTTACTGTAATTATAGTTCTTTTTAAACAGTGCTGATGGGCTGCTCCAGGACCCCATTTTGTTCTGTTGTTTGGTTATGTACATTCACTTTGAGTTTGGTTTTCTTTGCATCTGTGATTGTCTTCACACTGAACTTTATTTAATTTCATCAGACCAAATCAGTCTGTTTTTATGTCATAAGACTCTCAGAACATCTTAGATTTTCTTGTTTCCCATGTCTTATGGACCCCATCTTCATCTTGATCTAATCTTTAATGTACGCTCTTACCACTGATTTTGCTTTATTGACCCAGAACTGTAAATGAGAAAATGGCACTTGTTTTTATCCACTGAAATTTGAATATCTTGGTATTCCTGAGAAATAGCAATGAAAAAGTAACTTTTTAATCTTTTTATGTAGAATTAGATTTTAGCCATGTCTTAAAGCTACATGGAGCCTCAGGTTGTTCATTACTGGGTTAAGATGTTTCTACTCCTAGGGGAATGTGCATTTTAATAGAGAACTCTTGGAGCACAAAAGCCTTCAAGACCAAAAGAAATTAATCTCCAAGAGTGAAATCTGAGATATTATGGCAGAGCACTAAAGAAGAGCGGGGATTTGTAAATGACAGACATCTCTCTACCTTCAAATTACATCATGACTATCATAAGATAAGTTACTAGGGAAAAGTAGAAAATCATATAACCCTGTATTTCCCGTAGGAAGTAAAATTTATTTTCAACAACTACAAATATGTGGACTATCAAAAGCATGTCATATTAACATATTTTTAAAAGCATACACCATGGTCTTAAAAATATTTGATATAGTGAATTATTAGATGGAATGCTACTTTGAACTATTATGTAGCCCAAATAATTATGTTCCTTCTAACCTCCTCCACCAAATGAAGAGTTTACTCAGATGATTTGTATTAGGTGTGCCATATTGAATGGCACCATATCCGTGGGTTCAGATGTGGTGCCGGTATGGCGCCAAGCATTTTGGATTAACTAATAGTGTTGATGTTGCTCAATTTCTTTTTTTTTTAAAGATCTATTTATTTATTTGAAATGCAGAGTTACACAGAGAGAGAAAGAGAGAGAGATCTTCCATTCTCTGGGTCAGTCCCCAATTTGCCGCAAGGCCGGAGCTGTGATCCGAAGTCAGGAACTTCTTCCAGGTCTCCAACATGGGTACAGTGGCCCAAGGACTTGGGCCATCTTATACTGCTTCCCAGGCCCATATGGGATGTTGACACTGCAGTCGGTGGCTTTACCTGCTGTGCCACAGTGCCAGCCCCAAGGTTGCTCGATTTCTTTGAGTTTGGCAAATAGTAAAAATTCCAAATTTCCACAAAGGAGACAAAGGGCATGGTTTGAAAACACAATTAAAAATATGCTTCCCCATTTGAGACATTGTAGATCAGATAAATGATACGTCTAAATTATTATCAACTCTGGGTTATTCAATAATTTTTACTTTCTTTTTTACTAAACCACATGCAAGAGTAACAAGTCTTAATTTCTCTCTATTCTGTGTTTTCTTGTATTTTCTATTGCTGAACCTAATAAGTAAGTAGAAATGCTGAATAAATTTCTCAAACCCATGGCTGGCGCTGTGGCACAGTGGATTAATCCTCTGCCTGCAGCACCAACGTCCCATTGGTGTACCAGTTCAAATCTCGGCTCCTCCTCTTCCGATCCAGCTCTCTGCTGTGGCGTAGGAAAGCAGGATAAGATGGCCAAAGTGCCTGGGCCCCTGCACCTGTGTGGGACACCCAGAGGAAGCTCCTGGCTCTCAGTATTGGATCAGTCCAGCTCTGGCCATTGCGGCCATTTGGGGAGTGAACCAGCAAATGGAAGACCTTTCCCTCTGTCTTTCCCTCTCACTGTGTGTAACTCTACATTTCAAATAAATAAATATTTTAAAAAATTCTCAAACTCTAGAGCTCACTGAACTTATAGGAAATATGGTCTTTTGTTTTTCCTAGTTTGCTTGCAGAATAAAGTAACAGAAAATGTTGGGATAGAAAATAGCAAGGGAATGAAAGAAATAAGATGTCCATATCTAGCCAGAGAACCTAAAATAAGAAAATTAAAATATTTGCTATTTTTTTATTAGAAAATCAGAGTGACAGAGAGAGGGAGGGAAGGATGGGGAGAAGAAGCAGGGGAGAGGGAGGGGGAGAGGGATGGAGAAATGGAGGTAGGGAAAGGCAGGGAATCTTCCATGTGCTCCCCAAATGGCTACAAATCCAGACCAAAGCCAGGAGCCCAGGAATTTCATCCATCTCCACACATGGGTCATAGGGGTCAGTGTACTTGTGTCATCATCCATTATCTTCCATGTGCATTAATAGGAAGCTGGGTGGGAAGGAAAGCAACCAGGATTCACATCATGGCTCTTGATAGGGAATGCTGGCATCACACGCAGCAGTTTAACCTGCTATGCTATAATGCTGTCCTGCAAAATGAAATGTTGGCACCCATACAACTGGAAAAAGTGCTTAATAATAATGTAGATGTGCTCTCTTACCAACTAGGACACATTTCCCTTTACTTAAGCAACATAGTTAGCATTATTTAAAAATTAAGTAGAAAACTGGAGAAAGAGGTTTTTAGTCCTCACATGTAACAAATCTAGACTGGAGTATTCAAATATCTCATTTCATTAGATAGGAGAAAAACATTAAAATGTGTGTATCCTGTGCGTTTAGAAAGACAAAAAAATATTGAGGTCATCTTAAGGACTCTGCCATGTGAACTCCCTGCATCCTCATCGTACTACTTTCATACTTGGCGTGGAGCAAACAGCTCATTCCACCAAGTTGCCGTTTTCTTAGAAAAGTGTTTTCTTCAGGAATGAATGAAATACACTTTACCATAAAATAACTACAAGTTAGATTTGGAGGACTACATCTCCTTTTAGCTTAGAAGAATCGTCATCTACCTGCCCTTTTTTTCTTTTTTTTTTTCTTTTTAACTATAAGAATCATTATTCCTGCCTGTCTGGAAATAGCAGATGTCACAGACAAGAAGAAACTCGTTAAGTCATGTGTCACAGAAAGAGCAGGTGTGCCTTCAAGGAAAAAAAAAATCTTGTTTTCATGCAATTATCTTTTTTAATGAAAATAAATGAAGGAGAAAAGCTCACAAGACCATATCAACATCAGCATCTTCGCTCTCTTTCCCTCTCCCAAACATTTTCCTCTGAAACTAAAGCAGCTCTTTAACCTCTTTAATGCTTGAATTGTCTACTCAGTAAGCACTCTTCAGGATAAGTACTGGAATCTGAAAAGATTCGTACTGATTGAGCTTCAAAAGCAGCCATTCAACCTCCTAAGAGCAACTTTTTGAAATTAACAATTTAACAGTCAGTAGATTACAACAGGATGGGAGAAGAGAGAAAAGAAGGCATCAGAAATGCAAAGAGAATCTTAGATAATAGATGTGAGAGGGCATTCTAAATACAGTGGCCCCAAATGTATTTTATACCATAATTCAAGAGATCAGATGAGGATATAATTAGAACATTATAGTCTAGAATAAGAAATTAAGATATGTGGATCAGAGGCAAGGTTAAAGTCTTTCATAATTACACTCTTGCTCCATTTATATAAAAAAGAACAATGAGAAAATTACAGTGATTCGGTGAGAAGTGTAAAAACAGTGGAAACCTTGGAAACTAGATGGCTGGTACTATGAGAAATTCACCAGTGTCAAAACTCAATGAACCTGTGAACCTGTTCATGAGTGTGGTGAATGGGGATGTGCTAAGGATTGTGTTCTTCATTTTTTCCTGACATTTTAAATAGCCTCACCTTTGCTCACTTATTCTTCTACCGAGAACACCTTCTGTCTCTACAAAACTTATCTATATTTTATCACTCTCTATTCATGACCCCTTCTCTGTATACTATTCAATGGTGTCAAAAAACAGGGCATGAAAATTGATGATGCCTCTGTAGGTGTTGGCTTACAAGATGCTACCGGTTGGATCAGATGACTAACATTTATGTTTTAAAAAATGTAATAATATAAAAATTAAGTTGATGAGAATTATGGAAATTCAAGAAAAAGATAGGGGGTCTAGAGTAGAGTAGTTAGAAAAGATCAGTTGAAGATGATGAGCTTAAGGTTTGTTTAGAAGGTAGAAGATACAGACACATACGAGAGGAAGAGGGATAGGACAGTGAGGAGGGCAGTGGGGTTAGAGTAGTATGGGGCAGGGGTGAAGGTGTGTGGAGGGAATGGGGGAATCAAGTCACAAGAGACAAATCCAGAGGTATAATGATGGGAGTATGAAATGTTCATAGAAGGAAGACTAGGCTGAACTTTTAAATATGTCAATCAGATCATAGCTCTTCTTAGTTAAGAGCTCTCCCATGGTTTTTCATAGTAATTAGAATAAAATGCAAATAACTTATGAGATCTTCAAGGTCTTACACAGGGTGGCGAAGTTGTTGCTTATCACTCAGTTGTCGTCTCCTATCACTATCTGTTGTGTTCATTCCAATAAAATCATTGACCTCTTATTTCTTGAGCAACACCAAGTTGGTTACACTTTAGAGCTCTGGATTAGCCTTGTCCTCCTACAGGAATGCCTTTCATTTTCCCCATCTTTGCATGCCTGATTCCTTAATATCACTGACATCTCAGCACAAAGGCTCTCTCACAGAAGCCTTCTTTGGCCAGTTCTTCCAGTTTCTCTCTTCCCTGTAAATCCTTCGTTATTCTTAGCAAGTCATTGCTTCTAAAAATTTCTATTTATTATTAAATTGTTCAGCATTTCTTCTCCCACTCCAAACTCAGATACAATGTGGTCCATAGGGGAGAACAGACCCTTCTATCTTGCCCACTGCTATAGCTCTTGTACCCAGCACAGGTTCTAGCTTGGTGCTACAAAAAGTACTTGATTTAGAAACCGTTTTTTTTTTTTTTTTAATCAGTTTTTCAAAATGTAAACCAACCCAGTGCATTCTAAATCAAGAATGGTTTTCTATTCAAACACAATTAACCAAACTAAACAATGTGTGTAATGATATAGTTGATTTATGTTCTGGTTATGGGTTATTATTGTTCACAGGCCATACTTTGGGTAGCATTGATCTAGTTTATCAGAGAGGCTGGAAGGTTTTGTTCTAGCAGAAGCCACAAGAAAAATGATTTAATAAAATATTTGACAGTTGTGATAGATTTTTTCCAATTACTTTTAAGGTAACATAAATGATAATTTGTCAGTACAAAATAATCTCTTGGACATAGTTTGTGAGAAGTAAGGTGGTGGCATCAGAAAAGTCTGTGTTGTTCCACAAATAGCTACTAAAGCTGGGAGAGAGGAGAGACTGAGTGGAAAGGCAATTCACTGAAGCAGGAGGCTGCACTTGATATCTGAAATCCATAAGGATGGAATTATCACCTAGAACACCAAAGTGCCTAGGAGCCAGGAAACATGGGAACGTTATAATGACATCTAGCCAGGGTGTTATTTTGTCTTTCCACAAGAGACCGGAATAAGGTACACCAAACAGATAAAGAAACTAAGGGGGCCGGCGCCGCGGCTCACTAGGCTAATCCTCCGCCTTGCGGCGCCGGAACACCGGGTTCTAGTCCCTGTCGGGGTGCTGGATTCTGTCCTGGTTGCCCCTCTTCCAGGCCAGCTCTCTGCTGTGGCCAGGGAGTGCAGTGGAGGATGGCCCAAGTACTTGGGCCCTGCACCCCATGGGAGACCAGGATAAGTACCTGGCTCCTGCCATCGGATCAGCGCAGTGCGCAGGCTGCGGTGGCCATTGGAGGGTGAACCAACGGCAAAGGAAGACCTTTCTCTCTGTCTCTCTCACTGTCCACTCTGCCTGTCACAAAACAAAACAAAACAAAACAAAACAAACAAACAAAAACCTAAGGGCAGAAAGTTTTTCTGGCTTGGAAACACCTTTATTTATCTCAATAATTAGAGATGATGAATGTTTCCCAAAGGGCAAATCAGAATTTGAAGATTCCCAATAAATTATTAAAGTAACAATTGTTAAATACTTATCGAGTACTGCCCATGTGATAGGTACTGTAACACACCCATGATATCAATGGGTTCTCTCAACCTTTATTTGGTCAATAACTGCTAATATCCATTTTAATTGAGATATCAAGAGGGAGCAAGAGACTATATCAGTGTTTGAACCCAAATTGTCCTAAATGAGTCTATGCTGTTAACGTCTATACATACAAACTATGTAAGAAACTCAATCACAAAGATCCATAGAGAGAAAAAACAGGGAAGATATCCAGAAAAGGCTTTGAAATATCCATATATCATTGGACAAGTCATGGCTTATAATTGAAATTGAATATAGGGTCAAAAGTATCCTCAAAATAATTTGCAGTTTAAGATCTGTAAAGCCTAAATGTCTACAAGTAGGGATTCCTTTCTTTGGATCTTGAAAGCTTTTCTGTTAACAAGATCTCATAATAAGAAGGAAGGAATAAAAATTTCCAAACTTATATCCTGTTGCATCAGAATCTTTGAATGTGGCAAAGTGCATTTTTACAAGCATCCCCTCTCATGTGACTGAAACACTGCTTCTCATTCCTTATGAAGAAATAGTTGGAGGTGAGCTCAATGCAGACTGATGCAAGAAAGGAAAAAATGAAAGCATTACACAGAAACACTTTCCACATTTTTTCTAGGTACAACCCTAACAAGGAGAATTTTTAACACTGCCTATGTCTTGCAGGGCACTGAGGGACTTTGCAGCAAACTGGAGGCGTGTACTAAAAAGTAATTGTGTATTCGGCAGGTCCTACTTTGTCCTTTGGAAGAGTAAGTGTCCTGGGGAGAGGAAACCTGAGTGAATACAATATTATCCTTTGGACAGACAGCTGGAAGCCAACTGTAACCCTCAGCGCATGTTGAACAGCATAAACAAGATCACACCAAAGTGAATAGACATGGCTTTTTGAGCAAGTTCTTCATATCAAAATCATATATATTATGGAATTTTTTTCCTAATGATGAGCTGCTATTCTGCTGACATTTTGGCATGTCACTGTGACTCTTGAACTTATAAAAAAGAAAAATGAAACCACATAGCAGGTATCCTTGAAACATGAACTAATACTGGAAAAAGCTCAGAAAACATGTACTGTTAAGTTGAGGATCCACTTCCTGTTCTTCTATTTGACATTTGTGACTTTGAGCACAATTTTTATAGCATGCCATGTTCACTGGTCATATATTGAATAATGTGTATGCCATAAGATTGTCAATATCCATTATCTGTTCTTATTGCCTTCAAGTTAATTTAATGTGCAAGTGTTTGGGAGGAGCAATACCAAGACTATTTTAAAAACATCGATATTGTAATTATAAAATGTTTTACTTTTTATCCAAAGATCTGGATTCAATACAGGAATATACTGGGTCATTTATATCATTAGATAATGGTGATTCTGATAATAACACTGCATATGTAATGATTGCAAATTCTAAATGTAAGTATTAGTGGGACAATCCAAATACATATATTTTCACTGAATTTAAGGGCATTTACACAAAAATTATTTTGCTACTTAATTCAGAATTATAAAATGAAAAATTCATAATTATAAAAATGAAAAGAGGATTATGCCAGATGTTTCCCTAAGGTTGGCACACAATCATTGGAGGACTATATGGTTATTTATTGAGAGCAGGTCTAGATATAATCTTTTTAAATTTTTATGGTAAGCTTCAGAAAATTTATTTTTCTTGCAAGATTTCAAAATGTTATTATTTGCGCTGTACATGCAAGCAGGCAAGAAAACTTAATTGTCGTCAATTGCTAGGGAGGGATATTCCTAGGAGAAACAACTACTGGGAAAATGAGAGAAGACATTTCCATTTAGTGTGTGTGTTATCTTGTTGTACAATACTGAACGCACAGAGTGTGGAATTCATTATAATTAGTGTGCGCTAAATTCAAACACTGGTATTTCTTAAACATAAATTTTGGATACTTATCTGGAATTCATGTACGCAATCTGTGCTACCTAATCGGCAAAGTGGTACAGGAATTGTTGATATATTTGCTGTTTCACAAATGAGAAAGTAGATGAAAAGTACAGTCACCAAATGAGAAGAAAGATGGGGGGGAAATAGTAGATACACATTTGTAAACTTGCAATGTGTTTTGGGTTTGCTAGACAGAGTTTAAAATCATTTTTCATTTCATCTAAATAAATCTTTGTAGTCGGGGTTATATGAGTACATTTAAAGGGATATAATCTACAAAATGCTTCAAATCACTTAACTTTCTTCCTCCCAGATACATTTAGTGTGGCTGGCAGGTTCTGTTCAGGAAATGAAAGTTTCTAAATTGTAACTGGTTTTATCAGAGGACGAATCCTCCCTGAGAGAGCGCAGGGGTGTGAGGAAGGGCCTCGGCCTGCAGCTCTGCAGACTGTGTCATCCTGCTGCCAGCAGGAGCATGGATCCAAAAAGGAAATGTGCACGCTGACGCTGACGGACGCCTTCTCTTTGTTCTTTCCCAGATGCGAGGTTTCAATGGTCTGGCTTGCTCCCTTGGCCTTGGATGCCCACAGTACAGATAAGATATGGAAAGGAAAACTAAATCTTTGAGCCATTTCATTAAATGTTTAATTGTTGGTGATGCGTGACTTTTTGGTTCTTACAGCTTTATAGAGGATCTCAGAGAAGATTTTGGGGATGTTAGGTCTCTATTCACTGTATCTAATCTCTGCCTAAGCAGGCAGCCTGCTTAGATCTATTTCGGGGCATGGGAAGCAATGGAGTCAAAGGTGCAAACTAGCATAAAGATGATTTATTCTAGTAAGACCTAGGCAATGCATCCCTGTCACTCTGTCAGCTGTCAAAAATGCCAGTGGCTCTTTTATTTACTTGTTGCAGTACATACTCATGGAAATCATCAATCTTTCGAACTGACACTTTAATTAAAAACTGAAGGGAAGTGGTTGGTATGAGTCTGTGCATGTGTGTAAGCATATATGTGTGAATGTGTGCACTTATGTTGCAGTTTGTGTATACGTGTACTGACCTATTTATAATATGCACACATTTGCGAATGTCGTTTCACTTCATGCACATCTGAAATTGTAATGAATATACATATTCTTTAAAGGTGACCCTATTGTAAATTCTTTCAAAAACAAATATTTCTTTCAAAAAGCAAATAACCCACCTTTTAAAAAATTGTTATAGCTTGTTCACTTTTAATTAAGAAAACTGTGGACGTATCAATGACTCTGGCCAGGCCAAAGGACAGTTGCATCAGAGGATGCTCTCAAGTGGGCTAGCAAAACCATGTCTTAGGTCTTTGCCTATGTGTGAGCTCTGGATGATTATTCCATGCAGGATCCTCACTCAGAAAAAATGACAGTATTTCTGGTTTCCTTCCCATCTTTGTTATCAGTGGCATTCACCATCATGGGCCCAATTCCCTCCCTTCTGTTATTCCCTGGGTAATTGGTAATATCTGGCACTCATTTGGGTATGACTTCTTCATAAAAGGAACTTCTCCTTTTAATCCTCAGACTCCAAAAGAAATCTCATTTTAAGGAATGGTCTGTAGTTAATTTTCATGCAGGGTAAAAGATTTGCTGAGAGATTTCAAAAGGAATTTCCTTAGCCAGGGCAAAGTCATGATCAATATAAGTGGTCGTCTATGGGTGTGACAGATTCCAGTAACATAGTCAGTGATGACACAAAGAAAAAACTTCATTCTCCAAAGATCTGGCACTCTGGTTGTTACCTCCCAACAGGGTAAAGAGGTACATGAGTTCTCTATATAGTTCATGGAAATACACATTATGAAAAGACTACGCATAAATTTCCTAATTTCACAAGGAAATAAAATTCCATTTTCTGTCAACTTTCTGAAGTCCCCTCATATGTGATGTGTTGGCAACAATGCAAAGAAGTGTGTGACTTTTATTAGCTGAAAACTAAATTATTTGCCTACATTTTTTCTGTGTACACACCATGACAATTCATCCAGAACTCCCCACGTGCCTGCTATGAAAGACCCTTGTTCAACAATGTAGAGTCACCTCTTCATGTGGAAAAAAGAAAGGGTGGAACTGAAGAGGAAAGTTTCAGGTCAGTTTCCAGGAATAGAGAAGGAGGTTGTGATGGCCAAGGAAGGGATCATCTACTCTCGGGGTCTTCTGGACAACAGAGTATTACAAAGAGAGAAGTAAGTGCCATTTTAGGAACTACAACAGGAAAATTAATTCTGAAGTAGGGCAATGAAGTAACTCTGATCCTGTTTTGTGTGTTTTCAGGCTGAATATGGAACAATAAATGTATGCTGGTAATACTCTCACACTTCCAAACTTTTTCTCCTGCAGGTGGATCATATTGAACATATTAGATAAACCATGGCATCTTGGCAATTGTCACCTCCCAGAATGATGGAGGTGGACATAAGTTGGTGAAGGTTGAAGAAAGGGTCCATAAGAGAGACTTGTGTCAAAGTGGGTGATGATACATGAACATGGTGCACTTCAGAGTTATGGGAAATTGAATGGAAATGACTTGTATAAAGCTGAAAGTAGACTTTTGTTGGAGCTCCTCTGTATTAGTGTGCTAGGACTATCATAACAAAATACCAGTGTTGGGGTTAACAACAGAAATTAATTTTCTCATAGTTCTGGAGACTAGGACTTCAAGATTAAGGTGTCGTCAGAGGTGACTTCTTCCATGGCCTTTCTCCTTAGCTTACAAATGATCACTTCTTGCTGCTGCTTTATGTCCAAGTGTGCTCATGTACTAATCCCCTCTTCTTACTAGAGCAAATCAGATAGGTTTTGGAGCCTATCAATTTAATTTAATCACCTGCTTAAAGACTTCATCTCTAAATACTGTCACAATATGAAGTACTAGGGGGTTACATCTTCAGTATTTAAATTTTGGAGGGATGTAATTCATCCCATAATGTCCATTTTACCTTATAATCCAAGTGCCATTACGAACCCTTTTGCATTATTTATACAAACACACACACCTATACTTTTTGTTTGTTTCTTTTTAAGCATTTTAGCAATACTGGCTCTAGGATACCATTCTATGTAATTGCATTTCTACCTACTCTGCCATCTCCACTTTTGGTTTTATTAAGCTATTATTGGTAGCTACCTCTGTACTATGGCTCCCTAGTCAAATGTTCATGTCCACTTGATATTGGTTGGGATCAGGAGTCGCAAGGTAATTGCTTGTGGGAATGAGTCAACAACACTTACATGATGAAACTAGCCCAGAATAGGCTAACAGTTATGTGGGACATCTGGGGAATTGGAAATTAGTGAGCATGTGGCCTTGCTAAGAGGGAGAGTGCTGGCTTGCTCGAGAAGAGTCGGGTCATGTGAAAATCCTTGCAGTATAAAAATCTAAGCTTTCAAGAGAAGGTAGGAATATAGATTTTAATTGAATACTTATAATTTTTAAATTTTGTGAACTATTTCGGTGTAAATAAAATATAAACCCCAAGGATACACTCTTTCATCAATGTTGACTCTTTGATCTGCTAGAGATGCTGTTTCAGAGTCAATATAGAATGCATGGAGACTAGGAAGGGCTAGATTAGCATATTTATTCACAGGGGAGATGGAGACATCTTTATTTTCCAGAATCTGTTTTAGGTAAAGCACCCTGTGTATTTCATTAAAAAAAAATCTTACTTAATATGAAAACTACATGCATGTTCTCAGGCAATTAAAAATTATTTTAAACTACAAATCACAAGGAAAAAGAAAGTAAAAGGAAGTACTCTAAGAAATCAGAACTGATCCAAAAGGCATCACTGAAGTGCAGTGCCTGAGCTGGGTTTAAATACATGAGTACAAGAGTGACTTTTACTTACTCATTTATCTTGCGCTAAGAGACAGAAAGGCCATTGGAGAACTCCCATCTGCTGGTTCTTCCCCACAAATGCCTCCAACAGTTGGGCCAAGCTCAATCCATGTTTCTCATGTGTATGGCAAGAATCCAATTACTTGAAACTCTACCACTGCCTTCTGCAGTGTGTATTAGCAGTAAGTTGGAGTCAGAAGCTGGAGCCAAGATCAAAGCCAGTCACTCTGTTGTGGAATGAGATGTCTTATCCACTAGGCTAAATGACTACTCCCCGAGAAGTGACTTTTACATTCAGAGTCTGATAAAGTTGGAGGTGACAGGTTACTTTTGGGAACCAGTGAAGACTCACTTTAAATCATCTTAGAATGTGGGCGATCCCATAAGATTAAATGACACCTACCAGTTTTTCCATTTTGATATATTTTCTATTTCTGTTTTTTAACCTTGTGTTTTTTGCTTAATTAAGAATATTACTCAAGAAAAGATAGGAATACCACAAAAGCCTTCAGGGGGCGGGAATCATGGCACGGCAGATTAAGCCACCAATTGGGATGCCTGCATCTGAACTGAAGTGCCAATTTGAGTCCTGGCTCCTCCTATTCCAATCCAGCTGCTTGCTACTGTGCATCCTGCGGAAGGCAGCAGATGATGGCTCAAGTGCGTGTGCCCCTGTCACCCATGGACTTCCTGGTTCCAATCCTTCCCATCCCTGGCTACTGAGGGTATATGGGGGAGTAAACCAGCAGTCAGAAGATCTCTAGCTCTTCTCTCTCTCTCTCTTCCAAGTAGATATAAAATAAGTAAATGTTTTAAAAAGTCTTTTTTTTAAGAGGAGACTTCAAAAAGTTCCTGGAAAATAGAATTAAAATAGAAGTATACTTGGGTACAAAAATACTTTGAAATTTATGCATTTTTTTTCATAATATACACTTTCCTTGAACTGTTTTCGGACCCTTGGTATAAAGCAGAAGTCCACAGACTTTCTGTTAGGGGCCATACAATCTCTGCAAATACTCAAGTCAGTAGTAACATGAAATCAGCTACAGACAAAGTAATCAATGAAGTTCTGTCCCAGGAAAGTTTATTTATGTAAGGAAATAGTAGACAAGATTGGGCCCACAGGCCATAGTTTTCCAACCTGGAAAAGACACACCTATGTAGGCTAGGGGTAGGACAAGAAAGAATTATTTACTTACTCTAAACAGTGCCAAGAAGAATATTGGAAGGCCCCAAAGAGTCAGTACATTTTCATGAAACTCTACTGAAGTACAAGAAGGAAAGGAAATGGTACAGCAAGGGGATGATTAATAGATGATTTCTTTTTTTTTTTTCTTTCTTTTCTTTTTTTTTTTTTTTTTTTTTTTGTGACAGGCAGAGTGGACAGTGAAAGAGAGAGAGACAGTGAGAGAAAGGTCTTCCTTTTCCATTGGTTCACCCCTCAATGGCCGCTGCGGCCAGCACGCTGTGGCTGGCAAACCGCACTGATCCGAAGCCAGGTGCTTCTCCTGGTCTCCCATGCGGGTGCAGGGCCCAAGGACTTGGGCCATCCTCTACTGTACTCCCAGGCCACAGCAGAGAGCTGGACTGGAAGAGGGGCAACCAGGAGAGAATCCAGCGCCCCAACCGGGACTAGAACCCGGTGTGCCGGCGCCGAAGGTGGAGGATTAGCCTAGTGAGCTGTGGCACCGGCTGATGATTTCTTTTTAAATGCACAAAGAAATGTGTAGCATTAGTGGGAAAAATAAACTAGTGTGCTGTGTGTAAGGAGACAAGTCAGAGCAAGGCGGTCACATCATCGTGACAAATCAAACATGAAGGTGCATGGGTCCATCGGAATAACAGTAGGTGACTACATGCGCCCATTGCCCTGAAGGGACTAGCAAAGGTGGATGCAGGCTCTTCTTCTCCTGTTTTGATTCTTCTACTGTTTTGATCCAGCAGCTCATCAGCCTCACTAAACCAGGTTTGATTTTCCTTTGAACGGCTGCCCTGAATTTCTTCCTCCATGTCTGATCAACTGCTCCAACCCTGAGAGGCAGACAGCAAAGTGAGAAACTAGGAAAGTAGATGGGCCTCTACTGACGCGGCTATGTGCCTCCTCAGCACCAGTCCCAGTCGACATGGCTCCCGATTTCTGAAAGTGTTCTCTATTCTGGTAAGGTACGAATGATCCCACGGGCACAGTGTGAAGTCCACAAAGTATTAAGCCTTGCAGATGTCATTAAGGCAAAGTTCCCAGCTGAGATAACGAATGCAGCCAGCAGGAGAGCCAGAGAATTGAGTTTATCGAAGGGATTGTTGTAGTCTTATTATCTAGTTTAACAATTTGGGATCACCAAATCACATATCATCATAACTCCCTTCCTGCCAATGTTTTCCTCTCCTCTTTCAAGACCTGCCACTGAATCATTTCACAGTAGGCTTTAATGACAGTGGATATGGGATTCACTGTGGCTTTATAACAAAGCTGCAGCTGCCAGGCTTGTCTAAAGCATTTCAAGGTCCCTTTTCCAAGCACAGTGAAATGAATATCACATCAAAAATAACACCTAGGATTTAAAAGAAGGGTGCCTGGTTACATCTTACAAGAGCCAAATTCTCTTTTAGTTTTTCTTCCAGGGTAATTCCTGATGTCTGTGACAACACCCTCTGTGTGAAGTAGAAGATAAGGTGGGGATTTGTTAGGGTTGAACCAACTCTACTGGTGGTCTCCGTTTACAATGAGCCCTGACATCTCACACATAGGCAGGTAGCACATGGCTCCGTGCCGCACATCTAAGAGTTGCTCAGTAAAAGGGAGGCAGGTTGGATGGATGAATAATTATACATTTCCCTTATGCTTCACAGGACTTGGGAGGGAGCCGGTTAATGTCCTCCTCTTGTCATTTCCTCTCTGCTTTGCAACTACCATATGGATTGGGTTATGTTCCAGAGAGGAATTTTTATTTAGCAACATGAAAACTAGGCAACCTACATTTTTTTTTTCTGTTTTCAGTCAAGTTGGAACCCTTGCTATGGAAATATTTTGTAATGATAGACAACAGGATCATGTTTCTGTACAGCAATCTACCGGCCATGAACCTGAACTTTGGATTTTTGGGGAAAGCTTGCTAAAGCCCATGTGCTGTAATCAGTACTAATCACAAACTTGGAATCACTTTATTATGACACAAGTACCATTCTGTGGCTGGATCTTTTCTCATATTGAGGAGAAGCACGAATGAGGACTCTTCTTGACCATTCTTTCTCCATATCCTCTGCTTTTTCTGTAGCCAATTAAAATCCATGAAATTCAGGACTAAATCCAATAGTTAAATAATTCATTGTATATTTAACAGACAAGATGTACCATTCACTTATTGAACGTGCAATTAAAAACACATAAAATTTTAATTCATACGTTTAATTGGTAGGTTTTGCCAATTATGGCACCAGTGTATTCTTCTCAAAATTTTAACTTCTACATTATGTTTCATTAAAAATGTTAAATTAGAAGAAATGTCATTAAGTATCAGGAAAAGCTGTCACTGAACCTAGCAGGTGGTATCTATTAGCAAAGATACGATCACTCATGGAAAATGTTACAATGGAACCATTTCTTGATCATCAGTGTTAGGCAACATACATACCCTGCAATATTCTATGCCAAAAGCTCAAGCGTATGTTCATGCCAGAAAATTGAGAAGTATCAAAATATAAGAAAAACCATAATGAAATAAACATGAGTTAACACTTATAAGACAATAAAATTGGTAATCTTAAAAAAAAAAACATGTTCTCTAACACACAGGATTACAAAGCTTAATTTATTTTAAATTATTTACTTATTTGAAAGGCAGAGAGACAGAGACAGATATTTCCAATCCACTGGCTGACTCCCTGAGTGCCTGCAATAGTCAGGGCTGAGTGAAGCTAAAGCCAGGAGCTGTAATCCAATGTGGGTCTCCCATGTGTGTGGCAGGAACCCAGTTACCTGCTGCCTGCTCTCCACCTTCCCCCCATCCCCAGGTGTGCATTAGCAGGAAGCTGGAGTGGAGCAGGAACTTGAACCCAGACCCTCTAATACGGGATGTGGCTTCCCAACCAGCATCTTACCTGCTTCACAGTTTAAAATTTTAGAGCTATTGGCTGCATATTCCACCTTCTTGGTTCTGTTCACTTCCCAGGAGGTCTTTCACAGCTAAGGAAATGTTACATCAAAAATCAAGGACTGTGGCAAGTTTGAACCTTTGGTCTGAGCCATAAACGTTATCTTTGCCTCCTTCTGTTTCATGGCACTTAATCAAAGGAAATTTGAAAGTTATATTTACCTCTCTTTTTTGTTTTATTCTTATCCAATTTCTGTATATTCTTTAAATTATATTCATTTATTTGAGCAAAAGAGCACCCCCACGTGGTGGTTCACTGCAATGGCCAAGGCTGAGCTGGAGCCAGGGACTCAATCCAGGTTTCCTATGTGGGTGGCAGGAACACAATGGCTCCAGCCATTACCTGCTGAATTCTAGGCTCTGTGTTAGTGGAAGGCTAGAGTTGGGTGCTGGAACCAGGAATTGAATCCAGGTACTCCAATGTGGGATGCAAACATCTTAAATGCTAGGCTGTCTGCTCCAATTTCTATACTTCCCATACCTCTTGAGTTAAAGACCCTCAGTGGAAAACTATTTTGTACTGTATGCTGTGGAAGATGCACAATTAACATAAGAAAGGCTAGAAATCACAATGTCTCAAGAAAAGATCTAAATTACAGTGCAATTCTGTGCTACCTATGGTTTTACTATGGGCAATGTTTTTTAAGTATTTAAGCGCTAGTGGGTCTGTGAGTTGTAGCAAAGCTTTATTGCATGTGACCAGATTCATCTCTCAGGTGTTTCTGTTTCAGTCGTGAAAGATCTGTGTTGGAAGGAATCCTAAGCGTTTTACAGCCCTGAACTGTAATCATGTAGCTTCTGCTTGAAGATTTTCAAGGAAAGAGAACTTGCTGTTTCATAGACATTACAGCCCATTTATGAAAGGCTTCAATGTTAAGGCAAGTTTTCCTGCCATTTCCAGCTCTCATCCAGCATCAGGGATCTGACTGTGGAAATGAAGCTGGAATTTGGTGATTGTGCAGCAGGATTTCTCAATCTCTGCAATGCTGACATTGTGGACGGTAAGATTCTTTCACGTGAGCAAGGGGGAAAGGCTGCCCTGTGCGTTGCACCGCAGGCTTTTACCCAATAGACGCCAGTAGCATCACCCCCAACCCTTCCATCAGTGCTCCCACCATTTACGACAGTAAAAATCTCTACTGTGGGAAGTAGGAGGGGGCAAAATTGCCCCTGGTTGAGAATTACTGTTAAGAGAATGAGAACATGGATAGTTGATGACAAAGTTTGGGCTCAGATCTGGGCTTCTGTAATTTTATTATTTCCTGTCTCCAACACAGACTCTCTAGAAGCCACTGGTATAGCTATTTAAAAGACATGGCTCCTGGCTGGCCTTATGGCTCAGTGTGTTAGGCTGTTACCTGCAATGCCGGCATCCACTATGGCATCAGTTCATGTCCCAGCTGCTCCACTTCCTATCCAGCTCCCTGCTAAAGCACCTTGAAAAGCAGTGGAAGATGGCCCAAATACTTGTACCCCTATACCCACATACCCAGGTGAAGCTCCTCTCTTCAGCCTGGCCCAGTAGGGAGTTAATCAGCAGATGGAAGATTTCTCTTTCTCTGTCTCTCCCTCTCTAACTCTGCTTTTCAAATAAATAAATCATTTTAAAAACAGAGATGGCCAGGGCTGGCACTGTAGCATAGTAAGCTAAGCTTCCACCTGTGGCACAAGCATCTGGTCTGATTATGGCCTGGGAAAGCAGTAGATGATGGTCCAAGTGCTTGAGTCCCTGCACCCACATGGGAGACTCGAAAGAAGCTCCTGTCTCTAGACAGGCCCAGGTCCAGACATTGTGGCTATTTGGTGAGTGAACCAGTAGATAGAAGGCCTTCCTCTCTGTCTCTCCCTCTCTCTGTCACATGTAACTCTACCTCTCAAATAAATAAATCTTTAAAAAGAGAGATGGCTTTAAATCTTTGAAGAGAGGATCCTCTGTTCCAAGGAAATGTGGGGTGTCACCTGGTGTCACTGGACCCATTCATACACTTTCCTGATACTACGTGCTCACAGACTGGCATTCTGAGATGTATCTGTAAGAGTCTCTTTTCACTAAAATTCCATGACTTGTGTGTTATATAACAAAAAGATTAAAGATTAGACAAACATCACTTCTGCCATTGCATGGCCTGCCTATTAATTCTTGGATAGAAAATCTGGATTTTGCTCTTAGTTGGGATTTTTCTAACTGCACATCCTGCTGTCTTACCTTCCTATATTAACTTTGAAAATATATGCTCATTTTTCTTAGAGTTGTTACTGGGCTTGGGGGGACTTGGGGTGTTTTATTTAACAAATTATGTCACTGAGGAAGGAGAACTTAAGAATCGACTATGTTTTGAGTAGTCTACCCAACCCGATTTTTCTCCATGAGCACTACTATTTTTAGTGATCAATTTTGTGGAATGCAAGGCTTCTCAGGAATGTGTGTATTGTGTTATAGCTGTTAGAACTTGCAGTTTGAAAAAGCCAAGTAGTGTCAAAAGGCTTATAAAAATAGTCCCAGATTTCTGTCTTGAAACCTTTAGAACCTTTTTTTTTTATCATTGGTGTTCTAAGATTTCATGATGTGCCTTTTTGTGGGTCTTTTTTCAATCATTTTGCTGGACACTCAGTGGGTACTTTTAATCTGGAGTTATGTGTTTCTCAGTACTGGGAAATTTTCTTGTTTAATTTCTTTGATAATTCTCCTCTTATCGTTTTTTCTAGAACATCTATTAATAAAATAAAAGAGAAGGTTTAAATGAAACTTCCTTAGTTACATAATCCAAATCATAAAAATAGAAGTGAAAGGAGAATGATGCCAGATGTTAGCTGAAGGGTTGGCATATATTTGTTGGAAAGGCTATGGAAGTATATTGTAAGCAAATTTAAGTATTATTTGTTTAAATTTTTCAAAAGCTAAAAGACAAAACAACTAAGATTGTTTCAAAAGCTCATTATTTAATAGTGAGTTTGTTCAAACATGAGGAAATTTTGAGTATTAAGAGTTGCTAGGAAGGAGCTGGCACTGTAGCATAGAAGGGTAAGCCACTGCCTGCAGTGCCTCATCCCATATGGGCACCGGTTCGAGTCCTGGGTGCTCCACTTCTGATCCACCTTCTTGCTAAAGCACCTGAGAAATTGGAGGAGGATGGCAAGTTCTTGGGCCTCTGCATCCACATGGGAGATGTAGAGCAAGCTCCTCCTGCCTCCTGGTTTCAGCTTGGCCCAGTCTGGCCTTTGTGGCCATTGAGGAGTGGACCAATCTCTCTCTCTCTCTCTCTCTCTCTCTCTCTCTCTCCATCTCCCGCTCTCCCGCTCTCCCGCTCTCCCGCTCTTTCAAATAAATTTAAAAAAATTGCTAGGAAAAGATGAAATAGGATCATATGCATGGAGAAAATGAGGAGATTGCATATACACAGTGAGCTCCTTGCCAGCCAGAGCTGCCAAACCCTAGGTGGTAAGGGTATGGGTTGATATATATGTTATAGCATCCCCTACTCTAGAGAATTGTTCTGGTCAACCAGAAGCTGCCTCTCCCAAGGGGCTATGCACCAGTGCTTAGGAATCAGAATTCAGACAATGAATCGTTGACATGGGATTAAAAAGGGAACCTTGCCACAAAGATTGATCAGTGGGGCAATCTGCACTCTAGAGTTCTCCCCCTGTGCCAGCCTGAAAAGAAGTCTCTCATTGGACCAGATTCTTGGCAGGTTTATTATCCTGCCATTTCTGGCATTTCAGCACTCTCCTGAAAGTGCTCCGACAGTCTCTGATTTGAACTAGAATTTCTATCATAGAAGCTCTATATGGATGGTCTTCCCCAGTGGACATGATGTATAAGAAAGTTCAGTAGCCACTGGGATATCACTGGACATGGCTCAAGTAGTTCATCTTCGGCTGCTTCAGTTTCTCTGGACAAGAGATCCCTTCACTGATACTTAGTGTGTGTGATCAACTGGCAGGCTCTCTGGATCTGAGGGGGCAGGGTCTACAGAGTCATTATTCGTGGGAAGTATCATTTTATCCCCCTTTTCAATCTCTTCATCCTTGACCATTTTAAGTCGAATATATTTGCTTCCAGGAACTCTGAGAGTTCAGTTAAAAGACAAAACAAAACAAAAAGAACAAACCTATCATCTCTTGGCTAATGTCAGCATGGGTAAGGGTCAACAAACATTTGATTTCATTTGTGGGTTCAAACAAGCCCCTTATTTTATAGTCTTCTCATTTTATGTCATCCTTCTGGAATACCCTTGCTTTTTACTAGCCCCACTGGTGAATATTTTGTTCAGAATACATCTTTCTACAATATTATATTTATTTAGCAAAAGCTGTTATAGAGCCAACTATCTGCCAGTTTGTGTTTAAATACTCTGCAAGTACATCTCATTTCAATATCACGGTAATCTGTGAGACCATGTTGCTACCCCCTTTAACAAATGAGCAAACGAAGCCCATGCCACTTGCTCAAAGTCCTCAGCTACTTCCTTGCAGTGCTAAGTTTCGAATTCAGAAAATTTGATACTGAAGTCTTTGTTTTTAGGGTCTGCTATTGTGCCTCCAGTGTTGGATCATTTGCCATTTTGCTAAATCTTCAATATGATGTGGGATTATAAATATCTGAATCTGTTGAAGGTGTGATTTCTTTTTTCTCATCATCTTGTTTTGAAGTAAATTTCAACAGAAAGTGTCTCACCAGATTTTTTTAAAGTTGCTCTTGTGGTTAAAGCTTTAGGTTGGGCAGAGTTGTTTTCCTTAAAGCTTAACAGCTGGTTAGAGGGCAGCTTTAGAACAGAACAACTCAGAATGAAATGAATAAAACATCTGGCTGTGTTGGATAGAACCTCAGGGCTTTTTATGTTCTCTCTCAGTCTAGGGAAGTCACCTGATTTATTTTAGAAAAAAATTATTGAAATATAACATATTTATGTAAGTAAATTATAAAGAAGCAATATATTTTAGGAGCACCATACAATATATTTTTATACCTCCCGCCATTCTGCTCAAGCTGATTCCGCCTCTTCTGAAGCCCATCACCTTACACCTACCTATTTCCTGTCAGTACTGAAGAGTTTGCATTTCCTAGAATTCCATAAAAATGGGATCAGGACTCATGGAGTGTGTACCTTTTTGGTCAGTCTTTTTGCTCAGAATAATTATTTTGAGGGTCATCCATATCTTTGCCAGTATCAACTGTTTCTTTGTTTCTATTGTTGAGTAGTGACCAATTATGGGGTATAGCACATATGTTTATCTATTCCTCTGTTGAATATTTGGCTTGTTGGGCAGGTTTAGCTTTTACAAATACAGCTGCTAGGAACTTATCTATAGAAGGCTTTTTAAACACGTGTTTTCATTTCATTTGAAAAACACCTAGAATTGGAGCAGCAGGATCTGTGGGATATACATTCAACTTTTTAAGTACCAGACTTTTTTTCAAAGTGGTTATACCATTGTGCATTTTTGTCAGTAATGTATGAGCACTGCAGTTTCTCCACACCCTTTTTAACACTTGGCATTATCAATCTCAATCTTAGAAATCTTGATAGGTTATAGCATCTTTGTTAAGGTTTTAATTTGTCTTTTCTTAAGGACTAATGATGTTGAGCATTTTTTTTTCAGGTGCTTATTTATCATCTATACACCTTCTTTGGTAGGTGTTAGTTGACATTTTTTAGTTTTTTAAATAATTTTTTAAATTTATATAAGCTGAACAAATTTTACATATATCATATATACAGATTTAGGAGCTTAGTGATACTTCCCAGCCTACCTTCTTTCCCACACTCCCACCCTCCCTCCTCCTTCCTTTCTTATTCTTTAATTTTTACAATGACATACTTTCAGTTTATAATCATAAGCTTAACCCTTCACTAAGAATTTGATTTTTTTCTTATTGAGATTTGAGTTATTCTTTACATCAGATACACCCTTTGTATCTTTTCCTCCAGTTTGTAGTTTGTCTTATCATTTTATTTTCATAAATCATATTTGATAGCAGTTTCTTTTATTGGTTGCAAAACCTAAGCCCATATACAAAATTAGGAACACATTTAGATGCCTCTTTTGAAAGAATGTTTTAGTCTTCTCTAAACTCAGTTTAAAAAAACAAAAATGTACAATTTTTTAAATACTAGTTTAAAAACTTAAAAGTGCAGCAATATACTCAGTTTCCTGTTCCACGAAATGGTGCAATTCCAATTCAAACCTGGTAAAGTCACCAAATTGAATCAAACAAATGCATACACATTTGCACTACTTGAAGCTAATGTTCTCTAGTAAATGTTAGTTTACAATTGAAACACAAGAAGAAAAATAGAATTATCCCAGTAGAGGCCCATTTGTCATCTCAATGGGTGCAAGTAGGTATGGAGAGTCTAGAAGAAACTCAACTAGAAGGGGTACAATCCACAATATCAAGACAACTTGGACTTCAGGGGTTTCACCAAAGTGTGTAACCCTAATTCTCATTGACTTTGTTATTCCTACATTTAGTGAATACCTCATAGTTTTTAACAGTGCTATCCAAGGAACAGTGCTGAAGTTTAGTGAAGTCAGATTTATACGCGTTTATTTGTAGAATAAAACCAGCGCAAGATAGGTACAGATTTGAATCTACATCTCCAATACCTGCAGGTTCTTACTTATCTAGGGGTGAGAGTCTCACCCTACCTTCCCCAAATAAAAACACACATGCCTTCATCCTGAGGGACCTCACTGGGAGCAGCACCTATGCCTCACCTTCAAGAACATTTCCACTAGTACTAGTACTGTGGGAAGGTAAATTTCTGAGGCAGTTTTGGGGAAATCCTATGTGGGTCTTGGCTCTATCTAGTCCCAGGTTCTTTCCAAGTCCCTAATAGAGTCTATTTTTCTTCCCCCTTTTCCGTGAAATGCAAGGATTCAATCTACTTTCTTCTCCTTTGGAAATTGTTAATACTCTCTAGGCCTTTTTGGTTCCTTTGCCTAGCAAGCCTGCCTGCAGAGAAGTCAAATTTCTGTTTTCTCTTTCCTAGTGTCCTGAAGAAGAGCACACAGACCCTTTTTATTTTAAGAAGTTTAGTGCTAATCACTATGGGGAAACAGATGGTAATAGCAAAAATAACATTACCAGAACAGTCGCAAACATTCCAGAAGTTTTATAAAATGGTTCCAATTGTATTCTCTCATCCATGGCTCTTTGATCCCCTAAAACAAGAATAACCAGGAGCAGGCCTGTGGCACAGTGGTTAAGTCGCTGCTTGGGACACCGGTAACTATATTGGCATGCCTGGTTGTGTCCTGGCTCCTCCACTTTGGATTTGGCTGCCTACTAAGGAACACCCTGGAAGGCAAAAGATGATGATTCAAGTACTTGGGTGCCTGCTACCCATGTGAGGGAGCCAGAGACAGTTCTGGGCTCCTGGCTTCAGCCTGGCCCAGCCCTGGCTATTGCAGGCATTTGGTATTCTCAATCTCCCTCTCTGTTTCTCTCACTCTCTTTGCCTTTCAAATACATAAAAATGATAGTAAAGAAAAAAAATTTTAAAATAAACAGTCTGGCATTTTCTGTTTTCATTGTTTGTAGGTGGGGCTCCTTATCCACCTCTGGCAAAGGGTGCATTCTTTGGCAGTTGCCCTGCTTTCTAATCGGAGAATGCGACAAGCCCTGACTATTCAACAAAGGGATGCCCTGTGTTCCCCTAAGTGGGAAGTCTATCTCTGCAGCCATTACAACTTTGTTGATAACCATGGTTATAGTCTGTATATTTCTACAGAAAAACTTGGGGGCTGCACAGTTCAATCCATACTAGGAAGTCCCTGGGAAATAAACAGAATTTAGATGTGGGGTCCTATTAAAGGAATTTCTAGAGGCTAGGAACACACAGAGAGAGAAACTCTTTCAGTTTGTGGGAATGAACAGCTGGTTTCTGGGGTTATTTTGCTTCTGCGAGTTCAGAGGTAGAATGCAGGTGAGGTTGGAGTCAGTCCAGGATTAAGACAGCCAAACGAAAAGATTCCAAATTGTAGACACACTGGGGAGTTACACACAGAAGGCTGGACTTGGAAATGAACTGTTGACTTGAGTCAGTGAGAAACACCAGAAAGGTAAGTCACAATGGTCACCCTGAGTTAGGCTCACAGGGACAGAGACACTGATGTGAGGAACAGGGTTACAGAGTCAGGCTAGCAGCCTGCAGTGTATCCCTGAAGGTTTTCTACATGCAGCACCCACATCTGCCAGCAACTTCTCTTTCACCGGGTCTGGCTTAAAGCAAGCTCCTTACGTTGTCACTTGAACCTGCTGTGTGAGTCCATAGGAGGGTAGAGGTGGCAGAAACATTAAGCGATCCTCTAGTTCAACTTTCCCCTTTTAAACACCTAATGAAAAATAAATGCTTGTGAAAAATATAGTCATGACCCAAGGGGAACCTTGTGATGGTCAGGGAAGAGCAACCCAAGAGCAACAAACCAGGTGTTCACAGCCTTGAGGAGGTTCCTGCTCAGTTCCTTCCCTGTGGTGAGCTCCCCTCTAACACCAGCCTTTCCTGTGGAGTTAAACAGTTCAGCGACCACCGGAGTAGGTGCTTGAGAAAGTTCTTTGCTAAGTGTGAAAACCATAGAAAAAATACCAAAAAAACCTGGAGGCTCAGACAATGATGCATACACATTTACAATCCTCCACTGGCTGATCCTAGGGACTGGAATCACATAGTTCAAAGAAGCTTGTAGGTAGGTAAGCTTATGTATGCAGAGAAAAATTAAAAAAATTAAAATAAAAAAATACTATGGGAAAGAACCAATTGCATGGCAATAGTAAGAATTATAGTTCTCCAAAAATGTACTAGGTACTGTGTATTCTTATTTCATTCCCACAGTGACCTCCCGCTTGGTTACTTCTGTTTTTTGGAGGAGGTAAATTAGACTGTCAGGGGTTAAGCAAAGCCCATCATCGAAAGCCAGGCTGCTGGAGGAGCCTGCGGCAGGACTGGAACCGATCAGCCTGACTGCAAGCCCATGTATTTAACTAACTGCATGGGACGGCCTCTCTAGTAAATAATAACAGCCCTTGGAGGAGGTTAGGGTGCAACGTGTTTTAAAATGATGGCATTCATGTTCAGCCTCCCAATTCTGAGCAGGAATAGGCCCTGTTTCATCCCTTCCCAAGCTATTTCTGAGAGGTAAGTGGATAGTTTTCAAGGTGATGCCCCTGCAAGAAGGAGTGAATGAAGCCGGGATCTCAGCTGGGAGATGAGCGAACCATCCAATTTCCTGTCATTCACACATATAGGGGGAGACAGGGAGATTTCGTCTGACCTACTGTTCAGAAAATGGGGTGTGAGTTGCCTCATTAAAAGAGACCAACGGAGATTTCTACAGAACTTTCCTGATCATGTTTTAATGAGGACTGCTGAGGTACTGGCGCCCCTGTCAGCCAGGAGAGCTAATTAAGTTTGCAAATCACCTTACTGCATTGGAAAAATCAAGAAAACAACTTCTGTTTCCCAAACCACTCACTCACATGCAGGAATGTGTCCTTAACTTCAGGAATCTGATTGTGTAAGATCAGAGGTCCTCTATCCAAGGGCAACAGCCACTTTTTTGTGATTTCCTAAGAAAGGGATTAAGAGGGAGGAGCAATTCCAGCAGGTAGGTTTGTTTTCTAAGAGCAGAAACCAGTTATCTAGTAAAAAAGGAGCTGGCTTAGACCTCACTGCTGGATTTATTAACAGGAGATTGGACTGAATCTTCCAGAGGCCTGGGTGGCTTAACCCAGTGCCCTCCTCTTAGAATGGTTGTGAATCTGTTAAATAAGTTAATCCAGTTAGGACTATTTTGCAATCCAGGGCCTGTTTGGCACAATGTCTGGAGACATATTTGGTTGTCAGAGCTGAGAAGTGCTGGCGTTTAGTGAGTAGAGTGCAGGAATGTTGCTACACATCTTACAAAGCACTGGACAAGCCCCATTTTTTTTCCTACACACACACCCCAAAGAATTATTCAGTTCAAAAGGCCAGCAGTGCTGAGATTTAGAAACTCTGTGAGTGCAAAGAAAATTCATCAATCAGTACTTTCTACATAGTTAGTTCTTAGTAAATGTCAGTTGTTTCTTTTATTTCTAGAAATTGCACCTGCTGCTGCTGTCACTGAGCCACTGACTTTGCTTTTGGCCCAGTTGCTTAGCCAGGAACTCGATCTGTCTGTACTTGGCTTCCAGAGACCGATGGCTTTTACGAGGCTCCTGATTCTTCGAATCATTAGCTCCTGAGCCAGAGTTGAGGGCTGGTGGATCTGACTGATGAAATGGGGATGTCTGATCATGCCTGAGCCACAAGAGAGAATGGAAAAGACAGTATAGCTTATTTCTGCTTCTATAATGGGAAGTTGGACTTGCTTCCTGTCAAGCTCCCATAACACAGAAAGGACTCCAGTCACAGAAAAAGACTGCGAAAGTCCAATTATATTAGAATATTGCAGTGGAAATTTGGGAATGTGGTAGAGATTTATTGTCATGGAAAACATTGAGGGAAAGGAAAACAATAATCTTCCTATGTTCTAATACAATAAGCTCTGTATTTTGAGTATAACTAGAAGCCAGGTAGAAAAACCTGTATTCTTTTGTTCCTTGCAAATGATTAAAGTTAATCTGAATATTCCACATATCAAATAGTTACTTCTAGCCTATATCTTAGGCTGTCTGCAGTATTTGACACTTTAACTCTTTATCCTTTCAATTTCTGTTGTACCTTTGGTGATTTCTTTGGATTCTCTCTACCTGTCTCTTAAATCCTAGAGTTTCATCTGTGGTTTTCTTATTACTCTGCACATTATCTAGTTAATCTTTTCAGTACCCATAGATTCTGATATCAGAAATGACCCCCTAAAATCTATACGAAAATGTGGCCCCTTAAAGTTCCCCAGAAGTCCCATCTGGGGTGCCACATATGCTATCAAAATTTGGGGTGCCATATGATATCACCATATGCTTATTAATAAATCCTTGATATTAATAAGCCCAAGAGGGTTCTTGCCTAATATTTAGAGAAGAATTCTAAATACCAGTATCAATAAACAAGGCAGCATGGTACATTTTAAGCTTTTATTTAGTGAGAGAAATCATAGGAGAGTGAGAGCTTTATCTAAGAGGGAGAGGTTCATACCAAGTGCCAGGAACCAGTCACGTGGAGGAGCATCTAGGCCAGGATGCCTAGGTCGGGTGGCCTTAAGGCCACGCGTCCTGGAGGCGCAGGGCTACAGCAAGCCCCCTCCTGGCTAGAGGCCAGGGCAGAGAAGGGCCGGACACACTGTGTCCTAGGCTTTTAACCCACTTTCAAAGGGGAGTGGTTAATTAACCTGATTGGCTGGTGGGCACCCAGGTGTGTCCAGGTAGGGGCATGAGGTCACACAGGAGCATGGCGAAGGCATGGTCTGCCAGCTCACAAACCTAATCAAATTTAACCTGTAAGCCTGTGTACTTCAGATTCTACTACCAGTTGAGGCTGAATGATATTTATATGTAATGTCTTATTGTAGATCTCTCTAAGCACTGACTCCTAGAGCTCACTACTTACTTATCATCTCTACTTGACTGTCCCAAGGCATCTCAAAGCCAGACTGCAGAGGATAAACACCATTGTTAATAATTTATCCTCCACCTAATTTCCTCCATTTATTCTGTCCTATTTAATGTTGTCAATATTTACTCAAGCATCTGAGAAGTATAAGATATTCAAGATTCCACTTTCCCCCTTATGCCTAAATCCAATCAGCAATTAAGGCCTTTTAATATTTTATTTTTGTCTTTCTTCTCCTACAAAAATTATTCGTATACTTTTATTGTCACTCACATTAGACAGTAAGTTCCTTGAGATCAGGGATATCTTATTCAACTTTATATCCATAGAACTGAGAACTGACAGCATGTGCTTGTGTTAACTGTAAAGATAAGGCTATAGACCGACAAATACTGTTGAATTTTTATCATAAAATTATTGTAATGCAAATTATTCAGGCAGCCAGTTTGCTCATTTGGGAAAAAGCTTTTTTAATACACACCTTTTTCATTTGGGCAAGTGCCTAGTTAATCAGACAACTGTTTCACCATCGGAAGCATCATATCTACATGTCCACCAATCTGAAATGAGTGCCATGAATTTTACTCAATCTCAACAATGTTTCCACCTGGAAAGACCCACCTTACACCATTTGAGGTCAGTCCCCCAAAGCCTAAAGACACCCTTCCCTAACATTTTGAGACTAATAAGGCTTTGTCATGTGGTTTTCTCCCTTGGCACAGTAAATTTAAGAAATTCAGCTTGATCAACAAGTTTCTCTGGAGGATGTGTGGAGAACAATTAGCCAGCCCAAACACAGTCCTGGACATGTAACAGAAACTCAAGAAAAGTTTGATTTTTGTTCCCATTTCGTTCCCTTTATGTAACTAGGCAGAAACCTGGTAGGATGTTGTAACCTAAAAAACTTCTGAGAGAGTAGATCCTATCTGAAGTGTTTTTATCTTGATAGTAACAAAGCAGGAGGAAACTTTTGGAAGTGATACATCATGGGTATATACTTATTTGCAGACTATCAAGCTTATAGATGAATTACATACAGCTTTATCCATGGTAATAAATTAAATTAAAAATAGGGGTGGACATTGGGCATACTGTTGCTGCTTGGGACATCATCCTATGTCAAAAATGCCAGGTTCAAGTCCCAGCTACTCTTGGTTCTGATCCACTTCCTATACATGCATGCCCTGGGAGCCAGTTGGTGGCTCAAGTCCTTAGGTCATTGACATCCATGTGGGAGATCCAGACTGAGTTCTGGGCTCCTGGCTTTAGTATGGCCCAGCCCTGGCTGTTGTTGCAGGCATTTGGGAAATGAACCAGCAGATGGAAGATCTCTTTCTGTCTTTCAAATTAAATGAACTAATCATGTAAAAATAAATTAAAATAATTTTAATTATTTTAATGCTGATTTTTTTTCAAAAAGAAGAGAATGTAAAAAGCAAAGATATATTAGCCTCATCTATACTGAAGGGCTTTGTGTAACCTGGCAGAAGTATTTCATGATTCTCATGTGGTAAGGAAATGTTGATCTCACCTTAGCAACAATAAACCCAGGTGTTGAAGGTAAGTATATGGCATTTCCTATTACTCACTCTGAAATAATTCTAGACATCAATACCTAGTATTATTTATTTTTCTTTTACCTTGTCCCTTGCTGTGACAAACAAAATGTGTCCTTGTTGTTTTCTAAGTCTCCTTATTCATCATTTTCTCTGTACCTCTGTTTCTAGGAATTTAACCTCTTGCAGTCAGTATTAGAAGTTGTTCTGATAAACTAATACAAGCTAAAGCATTTACCTTGAATAGGAGATGTTTGCACATGCACATACTTTGTAGCTATAATAAATGAGTGAATCAACAAGCTTCACTGAACGAGTCAATAATGTGCTTTACAGAGAGCAGGAGACAGGAGGAGAATCAAGTACTCTACCTTGGTTTTCTGAAAGGAATTCTCTTGAGACCTTAAGTCCCTGAATTCATAAATTCTAACGGGCTGTACTCTTACCTCTATGAGTTGTTTGTAATGTAAGAAATCATGGGCAAAGCAAATCCCCACTGAATACAAACTCTAAGTTGATGAGCAGTCTGTCTGTTGAACTCTAAAATATTCCCCTCCCAACTCCACTCCCTACATAGATCCAAAACATATTTCATAAATCAAATCCTGAAAAATTACAAACTACTCCATGCTATAAACATTAACATATAATAACTACTGAATCTCAGATACTTTATCTAAGAATGACAGAGTTCTACTTGTCATTCTCTTATTTACATAATACTCTTATTTACACAATTATTCAACTGTCATCTTTTTGAAATATGCTTTTTGTTTTCACCTTGACTGCAGGCATGATATTGAACAGAGCAGGTGTTCAAGTGTTTGCTGACAAAAAATAATTATACCTGTGTAAGTAAAACATAAGGAATGACAATTGCAGGACTGGTGCTGTGGCCTAGTGGACTAAGCCTACGCCTGTAGCGTCAGTGTCCCATATGTGCCTGGGTTCATGTCTCAGCTTCTCCTCTTCCGATCCAGCTCAATGCTGTGACCTGGCAAAGCAGTGCTCTATCTTGTCCTTGGGCCCCTGCACCCACCTGGGAGATCTGGAAGAATCTCCTGGCTCCTGGCTTCAGATTGGTAGTGCTCTGGCCATTTGGGAAGTAAACCAGTAGATAGAACACCTCTCTTTCATTCTCCCTCTCTCTGGAAACGTCACCCCTCAAATAAATAAATAAAAAGAATGGCAATTATTTAAAAGAAAAAGAATGGCAATTGCCTCTGAAGACTCAAGGAGTCAGTAATTTTGGCTGACCCTGGGGATGACACGTGGCTTCCTCAGGAAAGTCCCCATTCTTGCTTATTTACCCAGTTCAGTGCAATGTAGAATTTGTACTGAACAAAAATACTTAAATATGGATAATAAGTTATAAGATCACCCTTTGTCAAACCCTGGTCTTCTGTCTCTAAATTTGAAACTTAGTAATTAGTTGCTTTAGTTTTTGTTTGGACAAAATATTCACTGAAGTTTATAACAATAGTTTTCAGGATAATTTGTTTCTCTGGGAATGAGCAAATATGGAAAACAAACTCATATCATAAGGTGTTTTCTCAACATCATATAATGTGTACTTGACCACACAGTTCAGAGAATCCGTGTACTTCATATCCAGGAACAATTACAGAATTAAATTAAGTGATTTGAAAAAAAAAAAAAAAAAGACCTTTCTGACACTTGCCAATCTTCCCTGTAGATATTTAAATAAATTATATCTCCTTATTAGCTAAAAGGATAAGGAAACAGCAATGGAACTGTCACTTTGTAAGATCAGCCAATCAACAATTAGACACTTCCGTGGTAGCCTCCATGGACTGTCACACAGAGGGGACATGAACGTGTCTGATAGAGCTTGTCATAAACAGCATGACTCTGCCAACATCTCCTGTTCCTATAGAAAAGCTTTTCTCCAAATGTCCAGTTCCGTCTGAGGCTCAAGTTTTGCCTGCATGAACCAGTGGGAGACAAACATTTATTCACTGAAGCATCCAGTGAGCATTTATTCAACATTTGTTATGTAAAGTACACTACAATAGTTTCTTGGGACACTGACACATGAAAATTTTCATTTTCACTTCAGAATTCACATTTTCAAGCATCTTTTGATATATGGAGGGGCTAAAAAGCTAAGGTTTTATCTTCCACAGGAGAAATAAATGAAAGAAATAACATTTAAAAATTATACAATTTGAAATTGCCTCATCTTCCTAAGTTTTCAGATAATATCCTGTTGACCCGCAAAGGTACCTAAAATTAATGCAAAACCATCTTTTCTGAGGTGGCTCTCTTTACTTCATGTAGACCCGTCACTAACTTAGAAAGGTATTAGATCCTACAAATCATTATCAATTTTTTTTTTTTTGGCAGAACCAACAACTACAAAAACGTTTTGTGTGGTTTTGTTTAAAGGAGAAGAGCATCAAGTGATTCTTGAAATGGAAAATCACTCTCTAGGTATTATTTAGTGTAATTATATCTATCAAGCCAAATTATGAGTAAGGCTCTCCACTGACAGATTCATCACGGTCTTGGTCACTTCTCCAGAGTGTCTAACAGTTTTTAATCTCAGTAGAAATTTCTTAGAGACAATGTTGAATCTTCTTCCTCATGTGAGTGCAACGACTAAATTCTTTGTTTTTGACTAAGAAGAGATGAGACTGCTGCTTTATTAGAAATAAGAACATTAAGAGCTACCATTAACTAAGCCCTTGGAATATTGCTGAGGCTCATGAGACACTGAATTATACCTTAATAAATAAAACATGCATGGAAGAAATAAAGGCCCATATAAGGCCAAGTGTGTGGTCCAGGAAAAAAAAAATGAAAAACGCAAAGGGAAGAGGGACCAGGAAAAGGACTGAGAGAAAAGGAGACTTATGGAAGGCCTTAAAGCCCAGTGGTGAGGAGGCAGAAAGAAAAGGTTGTGAGAGGAGAGAAAGCAATATGGAGTCCTACAGGAGAATGATTTTTAGAGTAGAACTTATTTATTACTAACAGCAGAGACCCACAAGCTACCTAAACATGTTTCTTAGATAATTATGAGTAATACTGTCTTTTTTAAAAATGTGAATATATTTAAGATAGATAGTAAAACAAAAATTACCTCTAATCATACTATTGATGGTTTAGCCTCACTGACTTCAGACTTATTCTGGAAATTTTTGAAAGCAATCAAGTATAGACTTAATTGTGGATTTATGTGGACTTTTATATTTAATAGTACATGATAAACATCTTCCAAGTTAGATAGGCATTTATTTCATCAAGAACATCTGCTATAGCTTTGTTTAATACTTATAGTTTCACATTTAAATGACATCAAATTTAATATCATTATAAAACATTTTGTTGTTAACTCCTTTGAACAAGAGTGTTTCTTTAACATGTCATCACTGAGAGCAGAGTGTGGCAGAGGAGCTAAACAGACTTTGGAGTTAAATAGTCTGGTTTTGACCTTTAGTTCTGTCACTTAGAGTTTGTGATCTTAAGCAATGTATCTAACTTCTCTGGAGCCTTAGATTCCTAAAATATAAAGTGAGCACCACTACGGCTCCTTTGCAGTACTCTTTAGAGAATGAGAATTAATAATTGCAAAGTGTGAAGTGCTTAGAACAGTCCCTGACACATAGTGGATGCTCAACACATAACGGCTATTATTATCAATGTTGTTATTAGCATTGAACTTGATACAATATGGCTCTCCTTAGGGATAATGGGGAATCATGGGTAAAACCAGCTTTCAGGTGATGGGGAGAATCCCATAAGGGAAGCATTAAAAATAAATGGAAAGAGTGGTAGTTTGGTTTAGTAGGATTTGATTGCCCACTCAGACCCTGCCTCCTCACCTCTGGGTTATCCATGTGCTGGCCATCTTAATGAAATCCATGTTCTAAGAAAATCAATAACCAGCCTTGTTTCCCCCTCCCAGGCCCAACCCCTATATTATTAACCATTCCCTATCAGATGTTATGCCTTCATATCAATCCTGTGACTGTCCCGATAAATTGAATTTACAGCTCTAAGTGGAAAGGTAAGTCTGTGAGATGATCCTATTCCCTCCCCAATGATTTCCTACCCCAACATGGAGTACTGATAGTTTGGCAAAGAAAATAAAAATTTGAACCGCCTAGCTACACATCAGAAAAATAAAAACAATAACAAAACTGTATACCTGAATCCCCATACTAAATCTTTGGCAAAATAGTAAATGACCAAATCTTGAAGAGGAATGTATAAAATACATACATACATACACACACATATATATAGTCTTTGAAATATATAATCTTTGATATATATATATTTCAAATATATATTTATTTTCTCTCTGTTACCAATCAAAAGACTCTTGAACGTAGATCCAACGGACCAGGAAGGGCTAGATCTACCTCAAAGACCGGTAATTATTTGAAAGGCAGAGAGAAAGAGAGAAACACACTGAGATAGATAGGCAGAGGTCATCTATCTGCTCGTTCCTTCCCTCAAAGATTTGCAATAGCCATAACTGGGCCCGGCAGGAGTCAGGAGCTAGAAACTCTAGGCAGGTCTCTTACATAAGTGTCCAGGACCCAAGTACTTGAGCCAACTACTTGATGCCTTTCCAGAGTACACATCAGTAGGAAGCTGGAATCAGAAGCAGAGCAGGAACTTAAACCTGGAACTGTGACAACAGACATCATTTCCAAACACTTATACCAAACACTTGCCTATAAGCAGTTGAGTCTTTTGTTTATGACGTCAGAAACTTGTTTCCTTTAAAGACACGGAAAACTAGCAAAACCAAAAATCTAAGCAAAACAATTCTTCAAAAGCCACTGATATATGCTTTCTTGGTTTCTTTTCAGAAAAAAATAATCCATTAAAGGAGGGATATGACCTTACTCTGAATTCTACATTGTTACTGAAATCTGTAAAATTGCTACTTGTTTGGCATTGGATTTATCTCCTTTCCTTCCTTGGAATGAATGGCATGGTAAATTATATTTGATCAGTTTATGTAATATTCTTTTAAAAATATTTACTTATATAAAGGGAACAGTTTTCATATATACAGCTTTAAGAACATAATGATACTTCCTACCATCCCTCCATCTCCTCCCCTCCCTTTCTTATTTTTCTTTTAAATTTTACAATGACATAATTTTAATTTACTTTATAATCACAAAATTAAAATCCTCCATTAAATGAAGAATTCAGAATTAGTGAGAGGAAGGACCACTGTTCCTGGGGAGTATAGACAAGGGCTGTAAAAAATACTCAAACCCCAAGTTGTCAATTTCACTTGCATACATTACATTTTCTGTATTCTATACATTAGTTATCACAAATCAAGGAAATCATATCATATTTGATCATATGATACTTGTATTTTCGGGAATGGCTTATTTCACTAAACATAATGATCTCCAATTGCATCTATTTTGTTGTAAAAAATAAGATTTCATTGTTTTTTATGGCTGAATAGTATTCTATCATATATATATATATATGTGTGTATATATATATATATATATATATGATTTTCTTTATCCAGTCATCAGGTGATGACATCTGGGTTGCTTCTGTATCTTAGGTACTGTGAATTGAGTTTGCATAATATTCTTTTAAAAAAAAAAGATTTATTTATTCATTTGAAAGGGAGAGCTGCAGAGAGTGAGAAGGAGAAACAGAGAAAGAGATCTTCCACCTACTGGTTCACACCCCACATGGCTGCAATGACCCAGGCCTGGGCCAGGTCAAAGCAAGAAGCCAGGAATTTCTTCTGAGTCTCTCACATGGATGCAGGGGCCCTAGGACTTGAGTCATCCTCTGCTCCTATCCCAGGTGCATTAGCAGAGATCTGGACTGGAAATGGAGCAGCTGGGACACGAACCATCACCCATATGGGATACTGGCCTTGCAGGCCACAGCTTAATGCACTGTACCACAGCACTGGCCCCAGGGCAATATTCTTAACGAAGGCTTCCAATAGCCTTGCCTTCTCTATCTCACAAATGTTACTGAAGTAATTACAAAACAATATGAGCTTAGGAAATTAGCATCTAGAGTCATGAAAATATATTTATAAAATATTTTTATAAAAACAAATTCTTTTTTCATTTTCTTAATATTGAAATAGAACTACATTTTCTTTCTACATTCATATTCCATTAAAGGGGTGTCCTAAAATATTAGATGTTTTTCTTGCCCTCTAATTTATTCTGCCACTTTTCCTCAATTGTCCATAAACACACACTCTAATATACCACAGGAATTTCTATTTAAATTCTTCCCATTTTTAATCCCCTTGTTATATCCAGCTTTAATAGAGGAGCTATAGAGAACAAATAAGAAAAGCACATTGCAGCAGAAAGAGGGAAAAGGATGGGACAGCTTACTGACAGGGGCCATGCTAGGACGACCGTCAATGCTTTCTGTCAATGTTTTTCAATTTTCTTGAATTATCATCTCCTCAAACAATTTTTTCCTTCTTACTATTTTATTTCTGTAATTACTGCCCCAAGACATTTTAATACTATAAATTATATATATATACATATATATATATGTACTTTCATGCTCTATTTGTAACAATAGTTAAGTCATTCACTCATGTTTTCTACCTTGAGGGTAATATTATTCCAAAGCACAATTTATGCTCTATGTGATCTTACTCTGTTCAACAGATAAATTGTGAAAGTGATGTGGCATCAGAGGAATTCGATAGATCACGAAGGATTGGCAGGAGTCGAGAGTGATGGGCTATTTGAATGAACAACATCAGGGCCCACGTCCTTTGTTTTCCAGTTATATGGAGAAGGAAGGAAGCGCTACCTACCAGGTGCTATACTGGTAGTATGAGGTTGAGTTTGAATTAATCTGCTGTCCGCAGTGAAGGTGGTTTCCTCTCCATACCCACCTGAGACCCACTCATTGCACTAATACTTATCCATCATCAGCTTTTCTGCTGGAAGTTAAAATGGTGTTTATCTCCTGGTTATGGAAATGTTGACACTTACTCTAAAATCAGAACTATGTCACGTACTGGTGTTGCTAATGCAGTTTTTCAAATAATTCTAGTCATGAGGTTTTTCTTCTTGTCTCTTCATGTGATTCAAGTTAATTAATGTAGGGATACATTTCAGTAGCCTTATAAATCAATTTTAAAATGCAGACATTTTCCAGAGATAGGAAGTGTTCCTAAAAGAGGGTGATTAAGGAATGAGAGGAATGCTTTTAGGTTTGGTGTGTATTAACGGCTGGATTGCATCCTGTTAAAAAGACAGGTCAGAATCCCAACCTCCAGTACTTTAAAATGTGATGTAGCCTAGAGATTGGGTCTTTAAGGAGGAATTCAACTATATGAGGTCTTATGGTGGGCACTAATGTAATAGAACTGGTGTCCTTGTTAAAAGGGGTAACTTGGACACTATTATCTTGCTAGAGTTTCCATTGCAAAGCACCACAGACTGTGCGGTTTAAAAAACAAAAATATATTTTCTTATAATTTTGGAGGTTAGAAATCCAAGATCCAGAAACCCTTTCTGGGTTATAAATGGCCACCTCCTCACTTGCCCTCATATAGCCTTTCTGCTGTGTGCACATAGAGAGTGTCTTTTCTTTTTGTAATAATAGCAGTCCTATCATATTAAGACCCCAAACTTATGACCTAAATTAACATTACTTATGTTTCAATAGGCCCTATTTCCAAATCTGGTCACACTGGGGTTGAAGGTGCTAATGCATGAATTTGGGGGAACACTAATCAGTCTATAAGAGACACAGACATAGACATATATAGGAAGAAAAAGATGTGCAGTGACACAAGAAGACCTTCTTCAAGCCAAAAAGGGAAGCTCTGCTACAGATTCAAGGCTTCCAACACCTTAGTTCCAGACTTCTGCCCTCTAGGATTTATGTTGTTTAAGTTTCCCAGTTGGTGGCAATTTGCTAGGACAGCCCTAACAAACGAATACAATGATTTTCTTATGATCTCATAAAGTAGAACTGATTCATGCTAACCCGATGGCCTTTGGCCTGAGCTACATGAAGTCTAACTTGAGGAGCAAAGAAAAGCAAGTAGAGTCAAAGCATTGGGAAACTGTTCTATTCTGTTGTAGGCAAGAGTACTTGTAAATGTCACTGTTCCTAGGAAATTGTATCCATTATTTTGGTAATTTTAGAATAATTTCTGCCATAAAAAAAGGGCTATAAGTTAACTGAAAGTCAAGATGGTGTCTTCCATAGTCAACTTGCGGAAGAAAGGATAGTATGAAGGGTGAGAATGAGGGGGGAATTGGAGGGGGAATTGGAGCCAAGGTTGATATAATGATGCCAGAGAACACAAAGGCCTAATGGAATGGAGAAATGGGTAAGGGGCCTAGAAAGCAGTCACATAAAGGAAAGTAGCGGGAGTAAAATATACATGTATTTGTTGAAAGCTGCCAGAGATCAAAGGGATGCAGATTGGTCAGAAGTGGGAAAATGAGGGATTAGTAACTACAAGTTGAATATTCCCAATAAAAAGTATTTACCTCTTTCAAAGATAAAATGTGCCACCTATTGCTGAGGTGAACATACAGGGCTTCTTGGCATCTCTTTAGCTAACTGCTGTACCCTGCTTAGGTACAGGTTTTGGCTACGAGACAGACAACCTCTGTCATTATTGATTCATAGTGCCAGAATTGACAGGCCCCTGGGGCATTAACAGGTACTGACATATATAATATGGGTTCAAAGATCTGAATAGTAAATAAAATAACTTTTAGTCATTGTAATATAATTCACATTTATAGTAATTTTATAGGTCTCCTAATTCCAATTTTTATGTCTAAAATATTTTTCCTAACATTATCCACTGTGTCAACAGCTTTTGTTCAAAAATACAGATTTTTCCATCTTATTTTGCTGTTGGACAGCAGATTTTTTAGCCTTCTATTTCAATGTGTTGGATTTCCAATACTTGAAGTAGCTTTCTTTTTTATGGTGGTGGTTGCATTATGATATAATAGAAGTTGTTTACTTTCACTGAAGAAAGAGAGAAAAATGGAGGGAAATCAACCATGATTCTTTCTTAATGTTAGCTTTTCCTATTTAGAAGATTGTTACTGATGATATGGCAGAAAACATATTGCTATATTAACAAGGTCACTCAGTCACAAAAATCCCATTAATGTGGAAAATGACAGACCCAAGCTGTGTGGTGACAAATAAGCCAAATTCTCACCTTGTATTTTTAAGGTTCCTTGTTCAAAATCACATAGATGGCAGGAAAGCTGCGAACAAATTCAAGAGATGTGCCTGACTCGGTAAGAAAAACAGAATTTATATATTATCAGTATTGACCTTAATTTTATTACTTACTTTTTGCAAAGTTAATGGTAGAAAACTAAATCACAGACTATTGCTTCAGATTTATGTTCATAACAAAACTTAACCATGGAAGTATAAAGAAACCTGCTGAGTGAAAAATTTCAAAAGAAATGTATATAGACATAACCTCACTGACTTGTTTTTAGAACTAAAGGTACCAGGTTCATTTGCATTTTGAACGACAGCAAATGCATTCCAGATTTAGTTGTCAATTTAATGAAGCCTCCAATATTGATTCTTGCAAAATAGTAAAGTAGGAAATAACAACAAAATGGGTCATTATAATCTTATCCCGAGGGAATAACTATGGTCACTTCAGTCAAAGATAAACTGATTTTAGTGGTATGGATCAGGCAAACAAAAATAAAGATGCCTTGACTTAATTTAGGCAGGAAAAGAAATCTTGCAGGTTTATGGCTTCATAAATTGTTGTGAAATGTTTAACATCCCATGAAGAAGAAGAAAATCATAAAGACAGTTCATTCGAGAACACAAAACCAGTACACACAGCAAGAGCCTTGTCGTTTAGATTCAATATCTTGTTATCACATTTGCATTGTTAAAAGGCCTTCTATGACTGTTCTAAAAGCATTTCCATGGAGATATTATAGATCATTTTACTTCATGGTCTTAAACACCTTTGAATTTAATCTGATTTCATAGTGTTGCAGTTAACTGAAACTTACATACATAACATAATTTGTTGTAAAGCTTTACGACTTTTTATTGAATCCAAATCAATGATCTACACTTTAAGAATAAGCTCTTCTCATATGTGGTCATAACTGTTTCCACCGCACACTTTCATTTCTCATCAGAAAACATTGGAAAACTAATGTTACAAGTTTTGCATGTTGTAAGGTTGATATGAAGTAGGATCACAAAAAACTAAGAATTCTACATAGATTTCCCAGTCAATGGAATATCCTGAGATACCCCATGTAGGATAAGCCTGCAACAATCCTGCTTTTTATCCATATTATACTATAATTTATGGAATGAGAAAGAAAGGGATAATGTTACAACATGGCTTATCTTTTTATAGCATCTTTTTTTTTGACAGGGAGAGTGGACAATGAGAGAGAGAGAGAGAGAAAGGTCTTCCTTTTTCCGTTGGTTCACCCTCCAATGGTCACTGTGGCCAGTGCACTGTGCTGATCCGAAGCCAGGAGCCAGGTGCTTCTCCTGGTCTCCTATGTGGGTGCAGGGCCCAAGCACTTGGGCCATCCTCCACTCCCTTCCCGGGCCACAGCAGAGAGCTGGCCTGGAAGAGGGGCAACTGGGACAGAACCGTTGCCCCAACTGGAACTAGAACCCGGTGTGCTGGCGCCGCAGGCGGAGGATTAGCCTATTGAGCCGTGGCGCCGGCCTTAACTTGGCTTATCTTATCTATATCTGTTACTGATGTATCCATACTTGCTTTCATGAATGTTAAAGTTATATCTTTTCTGTATGTGTGTGAAGTACAAGGTTTTAGTAGGGTCAGGGCATCCGTCAGAATGGAAGAAACACAGAGAGAGTACCCAGTCACTTGGATTAGGGGAAAGGGAGGTTACATGGCTGAATGGAGAGAATATACCTGGGCAGGCCAGGTGCTCAGCAAAGAGCTGAACATGCAGTCTTTGTGTAGATCCCTGGCTTTAAAGGGATCTCTTTACCCCCTCCATCTTCTCCTCTAGGATAAAGGGTTTTATGGAGAGTAAATTAGCAAATTCCTCCCCAGGTTTGCTGCAGCCTGGCCAAGCAGAGGGGTTTCCCTTACAGCATCTGTGAAGGTTTTACTGTCCCATGTTATCAAGTCAGGTAACCTAGTGTTCCTGAGGAGAGAGAATTCTCCTGGGAGCTTCACAAACAAGCCATCCAGCTCCAGGTGTTCTAAGACAGGGCTCCCAGTCTACCTCATCAGACCAGAGGACCAGCCCTCTGGACCAAGCAGAACAATGCTTCCTAGGCCACTCTCAAACTCCATAGGACAGATAGCAAGAGAAAAATACCCATATCCATCTCAATGCCCATTTGTCAGCTCCTGAAGTAGCGACAGAAAATGGACCTTCGACCGTTTATCCCCATAAGATTATGGGTATTTTCTGTGGGGCGGGGGAATATTACGTAGGAAGTTAAAAATTAGCCTGTTTGTGTGAGAGGGGCCTGAAGAAACCAGCATCTGCTGCAAAAGCCCCAGAAGCCCAGCATCTTGCAGTTCAAAGTCCTGCTCAGACCCTGGTAACCTTCCAGGTGGTCCCAGCCCTTCCCTAAAGGAAAGCTCCCAGAATTCTCTCTCCAAGTCATAGTGACCACGGTGGCCATAACGCTCACATGGTGATGGAACAGTGACATAAGCCGCAGCCATTCTCCCTTACTGCCCCAAATAGATACACACTGGAATGTATTCCTGCCCTTGAAACTCAGTTGGGTCTCACACCCTATTGCCCATACCCCACCCCCCACAGCCACCTGAAAGACCAGTTGCTCTGAATACCTGAAAGACCAGTTCCAGGAATTCCCCTCTACCTGCTGCCCTCTACCCCACCCCCATCCCCAGCCCTCCTAAAATATAAAAAGGTGTGGCCCCTAGGGTCAGGGCCTTCTGCCACGTGTCCCATCAGTGTGCACGTGGGCAGTTGGTCACCCACCTCTACGGATTTATTTTCTCTGAATAAATTCGGTCTGGCTGTAAATTCGTGCACTGCCTCCTCTCTATTCTGCGACTCTTTTCCTAACACATGGGTCATGTGAACAGTTTCAGTGGATTTCAGAGGAAGGTTAAGGCTCAGAAAAGTTGAACATCATAGTAAGAATATTCCAATTAGGAGGAAAAAATACGACTTGCTGTCTCTTTTGCCTTAGGCCACTCACTAGCTCTTATTACAAACCTCACTGATTTCATTGTTTTTTCTAAAGTATATACTTTGTACTATAAGACTCTCAAGATGAGGAATTTCAATTTATATACTTGTTCCTTTCCATGCCCATAGCAATGCCCACTAAATATATTACTCATTGTTCACACACACACACACACATGCCAAACAAGCTTCAATTTTTTCCTCTGGTTAATGGAAAATCCCAAGCTGAACTGATGTCTTATATTTATAAATATATAGGTCCTCTGGCCTCTAAAGTTCATTCATTTTTTTTTCCTCCTGGATTTGGCTTGTTTTTTTTTCTTGAACCTATTGTTATCAAATTTCTAACTTTATTATAGGGTTTCTTTTGTATCAGTTGATAGATAACTTAATAGAAAAAATAGAGAATATTCAACATTTTTGTCAATGGTTTAGTAGAAGTCTTTGTTGACTACTGTAATATATTATTTTGAAATGTGATTCCTGTTTTTTACCAAGTTCACTCTATCAAGAGAAAGGAAGCTAGATAGATGCAGACAAAAAAGTCCCGATTGAAAAATAAACGCATGTGTGTAAGAATAGGTTATTTTATTAAAAGGCTTCAGCCTGAGGAGAGAAGGATGGCTTCACGGTGTTGTAAAAAGGCCATCAAGAAGGGTCGAGTTCCACAGTTGAAATTTGAAGAAGAAAATTTAGGAGATGGAACCAGCAAACCAAAGACTAAAGTTAGGAAAGAACATTTAACAAATAGAACCATCTTCAAAGAGATGAGGGTAAATAAGATTGGTTGAAAGTGATTATGTTATTCAAATAAACTACATTAAACAAACCTTGAATTCAGATAGAGAAACTGTAAAACTGATGAATAAATTCAAGAACTTATTTCTTGAGAACAATACTGTAGATAAAACTTTTGCAAAGATAATTGAGAATAGAAATATGAAAATATTAGAAGTTAAGAAGTATATAAAAATCTGAAAACTAGAAGTATTTATTTAAATGAAAATAAGATACCATCTGTTCAACAAGAAAATAAATCAAATTATAATTTTGTAATAATTAAATGGGGACATATAAACTCAGGAATAAGCTTACAGACTAATAGAATTAGAAAAACAATGTCCAGAAGGAAACCTAACTGTACATATAATTTTAATGCTTTATAAAGGTGGCAATTAAAATCAACTAGAAATCAAAAGGTTATTCAATAACTAGTGTAAAGCAACTAGTTTAATTTAAAAATATATTATTTTTCATTATCATTTCATTATTTTAAATTATTTCTTGTATTACACTACTTTTTAGTACCATGCACCCTGTGGGGAAATAAATAAAACTTAAAAAACTAAATAATAAAGTAGTTAAAGTATATTTATATATACTTGGCACTGGAAAAAAGTCATTTTTAAAATGATATAATTTCTAGGACATCTACTAAAGTTTTGATGTAAAAAAAAAAAGCAAGTGAAAGCAGTAAGTTCTACTTAGAAGCAACAAAACAAAGCTTCCTTGTAAAGATGGTTGAGAAATTAGAACCCATTGATAGCCTCAACTTTTTAGATACTCAAAGTCTATGCTATGTGTTATTCCCATGAAGCATCTGCACACACATTTTTTTTCCTTAAGAGGAAATTAGTTTGGGGATGTATGTGTTAGGTTAAGCACATGCATACACGTGTGCCCACATCTGTGCACATACCTGCACATATGAAAACCTGGAGGATTCTAGTTACAACTAAAAGACATTTATGATACACAGAAGAGGCTTGAGAAGCTATTGGATGGCTCACAGATTTCCTAGAAGGACACTAGGATAGAAGGTCAGAAATGAAGGCAGTCTAAGAAATATGAACCCTGTCAAAACTGCTACAGAAGCTTTAGTCACGGACACCACTGCCCCTGAAAATCCTCTCAATGCCATTGCTGGAAATAATTCTCTTTTGTTCTTGAACCTTTGCATCGGCAAACTTGTATTCTGGATCTGTGCCTTGGTCACTGGGGAGGTAAGGGAAAAGAACTACTTGGTTTCAATTTCTGTGGTGATGAAAACTATGATACAACAAATTAGACCTCAAAACCAGGAAGAACCAGAGCAGGCATTTGGCACAATGGTCAAGACGTTGATTGGGAGGCTCGTGTCCCGTATTCGACTTTTGGAGTAGTTGGTGCAAATCCTGGCACCTCTGCTGCCGATTCAGTATTACTGCTGTGGGCAAACGAGGATGCAGCAGACAAAGGCTCAAGTGATTGGGTTCCTGCTACCTGGGAGAGACCCAGAGCGATTCTGGGTTCATGGATTGATCTGGCCCACCCTATTCTGTTCCTGTTCTGTGGGCATTTGGAGAGTGAACCAGTGGATGGAGGATGAATCTTCTGTCTCTCTGTCTTTTTGCCTTTCAAATAAATAAAAAAACAAACATCTAAAAAAGAAAACAGGAAGAACCATGGGTTTTTGGATTTGCACATGAGTGTTTTATGTATGACTGTACACTTGTGCTCATTTGGTGTTATTTGCTGTATATGAAATTATGTTTCTAATGACATTCTGTCTAAAATATAAATTAATTTGGAAAGTATTAATTGAGTATACACCAAATATACAGTTCTGGTGAATGCAAAACATTTCTTTCCCCCTTCAGGAGTGTGTTGTCTGGAAGGTAAGATTAGCCTACGTGGAATATGGAACAATACTTCAGGGCAGTGTATATTAAATTTTTCAGTGACTGATACAATTGATAATTGCTGCAGAAATTTGGAAAAGAAGCAGATTTAAGTGGTTAGGACAGTGGAGAAGGTGTCAGAAAAAGTACTGAAGGCCGGCGCCGCGGCTCACTAGGCTAATCCTCCGCCTAGCAGCGCTGGCACACCGGGTTCTAGTCCTGGTCGGGGCACCAGATTCTGTCCTGGTTGCCCCTCTTCCAGGCCAGCCCTCTGCTGTGGCCAGGGAGTGCAGTGGAGGATGGCCCAGGTGCTTGGGCCCTGCACCCCATGGGAGACCAGGAAAAGCACCTGGCTCCTGGCTCCTGCCATCGGATCAGCGTGGTGCGCCGGCCGCAGTGGCCATTGGAGGGTGAACCAACAGCAAAAGGAAGACCTTTCTCTCTGTCTCTCTCTCTCACTGTCCACTCTGCCTGTCAAAAAAAAAAAAAAAGTACTGAAATGAAATAGACTTTGAAAGATGTATAATATTTATAACGTTGTCAAGTTACTGGTGTGTGTATAGAAATGCGTATATATGGGCAAGTATGTTTACACTAGTAATTATGAATGTATTTTCATTTCAATATAGGATAGATGAGTCTAATGACTTAACTGCTTTGTAACTTAGTACATAGCTCATTTCATGCGTGGATTCAATTTTTCCAAATAATCCTTTGATTTTTGTAACAAAGCCCTGAGTTAAAATAATTTCAATTATTTTACAAAACTTTTGATCAAAAATGTATACACAGTGCATAAGTTATAAATGCATATATAAACAAGGTTTTAATTCATGTCTAATTTCTCAAGATTTTCCTTTATGCTTAGTTTAAAATTTAAAATTATCTATTTGTTTATTTAATTTGAAACAGAAACCTAGAGAGAGAACTCCCATTTGCTACTTTATTCATCAAATGCCCATGAAGGGCAGGACTGGACTGGCCTAAAACCAGCAGACAGGAACTCAATCCAGGACTCTTTCTTGGGTGGCACTAACCCAATTACTTTAGCCATCACCACTGCTTCGAAGGGTCTGCATTTAGCAGGATGCTAGAGTCGTGAGCTGCGCCTGAGGGTTGAATCCATGCATCTCAATATGGGACACAGCCATCTCAACTGGCATCTTAACTGTGGGGCCCAATGCCCAACCCCTGTGTTTGGTGCTTTTGGGAATGTGTTGGTATGTGCATGTGTGTTGGGGTGGATGGATGAGTAAGTTCTCTTTAAAACAAACAATTATCCAGTTAATCAAACATCAGTTATTAGCAAAACCAAAATGTCACCAGTGTTATTCATAAATCAAGTAACCACATTTGTGTAGGTCTCTTTTTATATCCCTCTGCTCTGTTCCAGTTGTTAAACTGTGTATCCTTGCTGGTCGAGAAAACCACCAACCTCTCCAGATGGCCATTTTGACAATAGGTTGACTTTCAGACAAGGATCAAATCCAGGGAACTCCTAAGGACCTGATCTAAAGATAACATCAAAGGATGTTTATGAAGTCATTTTCTCCCATCTTCCCTCTAATCCGACATGAAGTATCTACTGAATTCATCTTCTTTCTCCATTCCCAAGGATACACTCAGTTCAGGTCTGTGCCAGTACTTGCCTAGGTTATTAAGGACATCTACTACTTTTTCTCCTGGCCATCCATGCTTTTACCAAAACACTCAGTTCTCTCCTTCAGTTCTCCCAATTACTTCCCTTTTGAAAAGGAATAGTGCAGGTTCTGCATGTGAGAAGCAGCTCCATGGTTTGTAGCACTGTTTTATCTTAGCTTTTCACCTTGTTGCTTTTCTCTCCAAGAATAATCAGTCACAGTTACGTAAGGTTCATTTTCACAGATTTGTGCCTTTCCCCATGTGTTTCTGCTGTGAGGAATTTTCCACTCACCCTATGACAAGCTCTTGTTCATTTTTTTTTTTTTTTAAGAATTATTTATTTACTTGAGAGGCAGAGTTACAGACAGAGAGAGGGAGAGACAGAGACAGAAGTCTTCCATCTGCTGTTTCACTTCCCAAATGGCCGTAACCGCCAGAGCTGGGCCAATCCAAAACCAGGAGCCAGGAGCATCTTCGAGTCTCTCACATGGGTGCAGGTGCCCAAGCACTTGGGCCACCTTCCACTGCTTTCCCAGGCCATAAGCAGAGAGCTGGATCAGAAGCCAAGCAGCCAGGACTTGAACCAACGCCCATATGGGATGCTGGTGCAGCATGTGAATGCTTAACCCACCAAGCCTTAGCACCAGCCCTGTTCATTCATTTTTACAGCCCAGCTCAAATTATAAATGCTGCTTGGAGCTGTTGCTCATTCCTTTCTGACAGAAGTTTATCATTCAGTTCCATTTACTACATGTGAGCTGATATTACTTCTGCTGTATCTTCATATCAATCTTCCTATCTCAGATACCTCACAAAGATTAGGTGTTTAATAAATACTGACAGAATTAAAACAAATTTACCAAGTTAAACCTTCTCCAGATTTATTCACCTCTCTTCCCCCAAAACAAAGAAAAAAGCAAAAAAAATATTATTGGAGATAAATGATAAACATTAAAGCTTAGACACAGCACAAGATAAAATTGAATACTACATGTCAAAATTTAGAAAGCACAGAAGAAATTATGAAAAAACACTACAAATATTTATTATGAATGTTTTTTGAAATTTTCCAAGAGGTACATATTTAACTTTCATATGCCAATCAGCCTTACACACCAATTAAGATTTTGTAATGTTTGCTTCACCTATCTCTTTTTATGCTTTTTTAATTCCTGAGAATCTTAAGGCAAGTCAAAGAGGGCAGGTTATTTCATTTTACTTATAGCAGAATCTATTTTTAATGCTCATTTTCTTAAAAAAGCTATACTGCCAGTATCATATCCTGCAAGGAAAACAATTCTTAGTGGCATTTTATATCCAGTCAAAAACCAATTTCAGGGCCAGAGCTGTGACATAAAGTAGTTACCTGCATTCCCATATGGGTGCCAGTTCGAGTCCCAGCTGCTCCACTTCTGATCCAGCTCCCTGCTTATGTGCCTGGGAAAGCAGTGGAGGATGGCCCAAGTATATGGTCCCCTGTACCCACCTGGGAGACCCAGAAGAAGCTCCTAGCTCTTGGCTTCAGCTCAGCCTAGCCCTGGTCACTGCAGCCATTTGGAGAGTAAACCAGCAGATGGAAGATCTTTATCTCTCTCTCTCTCTCTCTCTCTCTCTCTCTCTGTAACTCTGACTTTCCAATAAATAAATAAATCTTAAAAAAGATATTTTTGAGAAAACCAAATTTCTATGCTTATCTCAAAAATGCCTTATTCTAGTTGGTTTAAGTTTCAAACAATTTCTCCTCATTGCTTTTGTTCTTTAGGTGTTGTGCAGTTTATTCTTCGTGTAGCCCATCCACTTCTGCCTGACTTTTCTCTCATGCTACTGCATTTTGCAAATCTGAATTCGTGGTAATTCACGCTTTGATTTTCTTTTTGGTTTCATTTCAGGGTCATTTAACTAACTCCCACTTTTCTACCATGAATGAAGTTAGCTGCAGATCTTGATCAGATTTAGTTTAAGGCTTTTGTTTTGTCTTGCTGTGTGTCCCACTGCCCCACATTTCAGGACCACAGAGGCTGCTCTCTCACCTGTAGTGACGCTGGGACTAATTAGTGGAGACAGCTCCTGTCATGATGAAGTGTCTCATAACCGTTCATCTAGTGCTTTCACTAATTTATGATCATTGCCTGAATCCATTGTTTATTTCATTAGAAGTTGAAAACAGAGGTTTCCTCTTCTATCCTTCCTTCCTCATTTCTAGACATTCTTCAGGGGAGCAGGTTTCCTTCGAGCAGAGACACTTGGTTATCTTTCTTGCCATTGGTCCGTGTTCAGATTTGTCACCTCTGTACTGCCAATGAGATCCAGTGAGACAGATCTGTTTTCACATCTGATCTGAAAATTGTTTCATCAGTTGTATTCCTCAGATTTCCTATCTTGTTTTGATCACAGCAGGCCTTTCAATATATCTACTCTTTTCTTGACATGGCCCATTATTCTTGAAAAATTCCTTACTTTTTGCTACAAGGGATCTCAACCTAATCCTGTGTGTTTCAGTCCCAGACCTGGAACGAGCTGTTTCTCCATAAGCCCCAGGTGCTAAGTTATTAGTTTGAGGCTTATTTCAGTTGCAAAAAATAGAAGTATATATATATATTTGAAAACAAGATATGATAATTGGGGTCTTTCCAATTAATATGGAATATTTCAGTGGATTTATTTAATTTGATTTTTCCTTATACATCTATTTTCTTTTATGTTAAACATTTGGCTTCTAAAAACAGTATATGATTTCTAATTTTTTTCTACAATACACAAAAATAGGTTCTTGATAATATCAATTTTACTTCTGCACTGCATAATTTAGTATATAATACCACTGATAATATAAAATAGAATAACACTTATCCCATCTGATTTTACAGTACTGTCTAAAGTTACTGGAAATCATTCCATGTATTTATAATGAAATTTAATATACAACTAAACTCTCAATCAAGTCTGAAGGAATAATAAAGGCATTTTGACATAAAAGACTCAGGAAATTTACCTTCCATACCTTCATAGTAAGAAATTTCTTGAGGATTACACCACTAAGAAAAAATAAAATAAACCAGGAAAGATTTAGAAGCCAGGCAAGAGTGTACTAACCGTATGGATATGAAAAAGATACTTCCTCATATGGCAGACAGTTCTAGAGACCAATGAGTCCTAGGGAAAAGCCCTTAGTCAGGGAGAGAGCTGAAGCAGAAATCTACACCCCATGGACACTTTCAGTGGCATGCTGGATAGTGAAAGGATTTTAAGATATAACAAGGGGACAATATAGAAAAAAGAGAAGCATAATTAGAAAAACTAAAAGCTCTGTAAGAAAGGGAATGTGATCACAGAACACTAATTGGTTCTGCAGTGAGCTTTCCCAAACTGATAATAATTTGATGCTGCTGAATGATTTCTAACTCTGAGCATCAATATGCAGACAAAGCATGGTTAAAGAAATAGGGTTATGAAGGAGAATATAAATACTAGCAACGTTAACTATAAAATTTGAGGGCGCCTCAGAAAGCTCCTCAAAAAATGGAATTAAAAGATAACATTATTTTGGTATAAAAATTTTTGAAATCTATTCCTAGTTTTTTCACAATGTACATGTTCCATTCACATTTTGAATACAGATAGCAGAATTTAGGAGTTAAAGAGAAGAAATAAAGGCAAAAGAAAATTAGGCGAATTAACATCCTCCTCCTACCATGAATGAAGTCAAGAGATGCTTGCTATGAAATAAATAAAATATAGGGTATTTTCTGATGCACAAATGAAATTTCTAACATATAAAAGATTTCAAGCAGAAACAATAAAAACGTGTGGTCTTTGTGGGTGCAGGATTAAGACTGTGTACTTTTTTTTTATTTTTCGGTAAACCAGCTTGTAGTAATAGATTTATTTAATCATGTACATGGAATACTTTGATTAACACGTATACTATTATTATTCACAGTAGTAGTGTGAATTATCACTTCTTTTTTTTTATTTGAAGATTTATTTATTTATTTGAGAGGCAGAGATACAGACAGAGAATGGGTAAGAGAGGGAGAGCAAGTGAGCACTTCCATCCGCTGGTTCACTACCCTAAAGGCTTCAACAGCTGGGGCTGAACCCGGCCAAAGCCAGCAGCCAGGAGCTTCTTCTGGGTCTCCCATGTGGGTGCAGGGAGTCCCATCTTCTACAGCTTTCCCAGGCACACTAGCAGGGAGCTGGATAGGAAGTAGTATAGTCGGGACTCGAACCAGTAGAAGCTTAACCTTCTCTGCCACAGCACTAGCTCCAAATTACCACTTCTTTATTTATTTATTTTTGGACAGGCAGAGTGGATAGAGAGAGAGAGAGAGAGAGAGAGAGAGAGAGGTCTTCCTTCCATTGATTCACCCCCCAGATGGCTGCTATGCCTGGCACACTGCACTGATCTGAAGCCAGGAGCCAGGTGCTTCCTCCTGGTCTCCCATGTGGGTGCAGGGCCCAAGAACCTGGGCCATCCTCCACTGCCTTCCCGGGCCACAGCAGAGAGCTGGACTGGAAGAGGAGCAACCCGGACAGAATCCAGCGCCCCGACTGGGACTAGAACCTGGGGTGCCGGTGCCACAGGCGGAGGATTAGTCTAGTGAGCTGCGACTCCGGCCCGAATTACCACTTGTAAAACACATATCTCACTACACGAAGCAGGGCAAAATGTCTGAGGATGTGAGTTAAAAGGCTGAATTACTGAGAACAGTGAAAGAGATTAGAAGATAGAAACACCATCTGTGAGTTACTGGCATGCCCAAATGAAAAGTAAATGATTAAGCTAGACACAGACAAATTCCTCATGTTTTCTGTCAGATGTGGAAGTTTATGTACGTGGACATGTGGGTGTGTATATATAAAAAAGTGTGGATGTCATATTATTTGATAGGCATTTGTAAATGTCTTCATTGAATTATAACTCTTATTAGCAATAAATGCTACTTTCTTCATTTTAGACCTTTGCCACGAATATCACCTTTCCTGCTATTAACATACCCACTCTTGCTTTCAAAAAATTCTGTGTATGCATGCATGTATATGTGTTTGTGTGCGTTTTTAAGAAGCAAATATGGAAACATGTTAAAATTGTTAAATCTAGATGTATTCACTGACCCTTCTTTATAATTTTCTGTATTATTTAAAGTACTTTGCAATAAAAAGATGGAAATGATTTAAATAAAAGCTATAATCAAAGAACATTTCTATATCAAATAGAACTGTTTCAAAATACAAAAGTCACTTTTTATTAGAAAAAAATTTTTTAAACAGCCGCATTTGAGCATATCTATAGATTTTGATGGAGCTATGAAAAAGGGAACAAGATTGTAATCCATAAGCTGTACTTTGGAAATTTATATTCATTAAATAAAAGTTAAAAAAAAAAGAAAAAAAAAGGGAACAAGTTTAGAACAAGCAACATGTGAAGTTTCCTTTTAAGTTGACTTATACAGACATCCATATCTCTAGGACCTCCCTTTCCTAATATTTAGTGAATGTATGTTAATTATATGTAATGTATAGTGCCTGTACGAAGTTGGGCAAACAAAAAGAGGAATCCCAAGAGGGGGATTGAGGGAGGCGAAGTGACAAGGACAGGGTGAGGGCCGTATAGCCGTCTGCTTGCAAGCGCAGCTATGAAATACCTGAAATCTGTTCTCTTTATATCAATACAAATTTTAACAACAGTTGTCCTGAAACGAAGAGGTCACAATGAAATGTTCAAATATCCAAGGGTTCTGGAAACACTCCAACAATGAACATCACATTCTGAAACCATCACTTGAAGGGAAGGCAGTACGATGTTGACATTAAAGCAAGAATTTGAGGGTCAAGTGTTGTAGTGCAACAAGTTAATCCTCAGCTTAGGATGCCTGCATCCCACATACGAGGACTTGTTCAAGTCCCAGCTACTGCGCTTACAATCCAGCTCCTTGCTAATATGCCGAGGAGACATAGGATGACAGCTCAAGTTATTGCTACCTACATGGAGTACGTGGAGTTCCTCGGCCCAGTTACTGAGGCCATTTGAGGAGTAAACCGGTAGATGGAAGCTCGCTCTTTCTCTCTGCCACTCTGCCTTTCCGATAAATCTTTTTCAAAAAGCAAAGATTTGAAACTGTATCTCCTGGTTTAAAGATAGACTCAACTCAATTCCTGGTTGCATGAGGCTGGTCTTGGACATCCAGAACTTCTAGCTGACTGCAGAAGCAAAAATAATCTCTCCACGCAGAGCAGTAACAGCCTATGAGATAAAACTAATCTCTGAAACTTCCTTGTAAACATTGGATGTAGGCAGAATGAAGCAGAATCCCAACCCACCCCTCCAATACACACAAAATACAAATTGAGAGACAGAGACTTAAGAAACACAGAGGTCATGGTGAAAAAGCCTAACATATATGTAACTAGAATCCCAGGATAAGATGAGAGAAAGAGTGGGAACTCCAATATTTGAAGAAATAACAGCTGTTTATTCTCCTAAACTTGCAACACATCAAGCCATGGAGTCCAGGACCACAGTTTCATAGCAAGAATATATCACCTAGGCAGAGCATAGGATAACTGCCCAAAGCCAGAGTACAAGGGAAAATATGAAAGAGGTCAGAAAAAAAGAGATAACACCTAAAGAGAAGAAATAAGCTGATCAGCTGATTTCTCAAAGGAACAGCAGAAGGCAGGTTATAATGGTTATAATAATATCCTCAAAGTAGCTGGTAGGAAAGAGCTGCCAACCTACAGGCCTGTGCCCAGCAAAAATACCCTGTAAAAATGAGGATGAAAAAGACATATTTTCAGAGACTCTAAAATTGTGACAATTAATCATCAGCAAACCTGCAACAAAGAGAATGTGCTTCAGAAAGATGAAAAATGATCCTTGTTGGAAACTTGAAGGTGCAGGAATAATGAAAAACAGTAAGGACAAATTTGGATAATTAAAAATAATAGATAAAATATCAACGATGATATTTTGTGAATTTCAAAATAGAGAACCAAAATTCTAGAAGCCATTATTTTTATTAAAGAAAGTGGTCCTTTGTTCCTGAGAGCCATTCGTTTCTTCTCTGCAGGGCACTGATGTATGAGTCCAGCCTCTCGTACCTCCCTTTCCTCATGAGACCTGAACTCCAGATGCTGCTACCCCACAGCCTCAGTGCTGTTGGAATTACACTCTTTTCCCCCAAGCTTCTCAGCCACATCGTCTATGTCAAGAGTACCCCAAGGAGGAAAATAGTTCCGTATGCCACACATCTTCAGTGCCTCATCAACTGTCAAGACTCTTCCTTTCATTGTTTCAAATGTGGCCTATTTTTTCCTAGGTGCTTCTGTAGGCAATTTGGACTAATTAATCCGGTCTGCAATGACCAGAAATGGCTTTTGTACAAGTCAACCTTAACAATTACCCTCCTTGTTCTTAAATTTTCTCTTTTCCAACTGAGGGTGAAATAAACATAGACCACAAACACCGAAAGATACAAAACTATGGAAGCAAAAAGGCTACAGAAGAACAAAACAAGGTCAATCAGAAGTAGAATAAAAACAGAATATCTGATTGATCAATCTGAATTTGAAAACTCAAAGGAAGAAAAGATGAGCCGATAGAATTGAAAATTAAATTCATCTAACTATTATTTCCAGAAAGTATGCATAAATGAATCATTCAGAAAGTTTGAAAGAAAAAAATAATAAGTATGAGGCATACAGTGCAATTTGAAGGAATATTTCAAATATTTTTTCTCAAACATTAAGAATTAAAACATTAAATCAATGAAAAATGCACATTTTCATAAATGATTTTTCTATAATGAAGATTGATATGGATTATTTTGTTGCATCTACCAGATATTTGTGTGTTGAAACCTTCATCCCCAATGGGATAAAATTAGAAGCAGCCTCTGGGAGGTGACTGGCCCCTGCAATGGATCCCTTAGGCATGGGTTTAGTGCCCCAATAAAAGAGACCTTAGAGAGTTCTGCTGCTCTCTTAAAGTCTTCTGTCTGCAACCTGGAAGAATCTGACCTCGCTGGCATCCTGACCTCAGATTTCCAGCTTTCAGAAGCTGGAGAAATCTATGTTTATTGTTCAAGCTACCCAACTTAATTCCATAATTTGTTACAGCAGCCTAAACTAAGATAAAGAGAGAACTATTAAATCACATCACTGTGCAAAAATATCCAAGGAAAACTATTTGACAGATCAGAAAATAACTGACTGTACCATAAAATTAGTGGGAGATTGTAGCATATTCTTCTGTCTTCTCAGTCACAACTCTCTCTATATCTGTCCAAACCCACAAAAAGAATGCGGAACATGGCTTGTAGACCTTCAGAATAGATGGGTATCACTGGGGAACTCTAAATGGGCAGGTGCCTGGGGCCACCTTCACAGATTGCCTTTGTTGGTGTGGGGTGGTTCCCAGGCATTGTTAGTTTATAAAAGCATCCCAGGAGATTGCAACGTGTAGCCAGAGTTAAAAGCTAATGAGGTGGAGTTAGAGATACTGCAAGTGATTTCAACAAATCTATTGTCATACTGTATCTTAAACTCTCTTTCCTCTAAAGAATATCTATTTTAAAGGACATCTACAAACTATAAAAATCTTTCACAAAGGCACAAATAATCCTCAGTGAAATCTGCAATATAAAAATGATAGAGTTTATATTTTATAATAATACGACAAATGACATGGGAAAAATAAAAAGTACACTTTAACAAATCTTGACTGAAAGCAAAAATCTAAACTATTTGACAATATGTATGGCTATAGTCTTCTGCAGAGAAAAATTAACACTGCTAAATATTTCATCACTGAATGAGATAGAGAAGGTGAAGGAAAAAATGAAAGGGGCTAGCTAGCGATTCATTCAGTCCCTTTAGATGGAGGAACTGAGGGTGAGAAATGGTGACCTAATTAATTTCTTATCAACTAGTCTTTTGAGTCAGCTGAGTATATCTTTGTGGAATGAAGAGACATTAGCTACAGAATTCCTTTACAGGACTACCACTAGCTAAATGGTTAAAGTAAATGAAAATATCTATGGAAATCGGAGGCATGAGTCACTGGAAAATTGCACATTAAGTTACATAACTCTCTGGGAATAGACATTCCAGCTGACTTCAATGCTCCTCCTGTTAGGTGCAGTAACTTTTGAAATCTACTTAGGGCACTCATCTATTGTGCTGGACTACTAAATGCTTGGTTGGTGATGGAAAAATGTATCTTGGGAAATCTCTCGAGTGTCCCAGATGTTTTCTCCTGGGTCTGAGCACTTTGGGGTCCCCGTGCCCTGGGAACTCAGTACAGCGTGCTCCTGACTGACATCTCTGGTTAGGGGGAGTCTGACCTGACAAGCCAATGGTTCCTGTTATCTCACAGAGTCAATGAAGAGAATATAAAGGATACCTCCAAGATACAGAGACAAAACATTTAACACTTGAAGGGAGGGAAAGTTACTGGAAAGTTAACTAAGAAAATAGATGTTAACTGTGCTAGTAAATCCTAGTTATTTTCAGAAGAAATAATAGAGTTTGTGAATGCACTCATCTAGGTTCTGACGCAGAGGGTTCTGTAACTTCTGAGCGCCATTTCTACGCAGCCGGCTTCCCACTGCCTCAGCAATTTCAGCTGCGTCGGCTTGCCCAAGCTTTGGTGGTTCTCTCCTGGCTATGGTGCTGGGATCCCCGTGCTGTGGGCCAGAGCGCCCTCCTGTGGAGGAAACTGAGACTTTCGTGGGGTTCACTCCACTGCTCCTCTTTCTCCCAGCACTTGCTCCCATTTCCCAGTGTCTGCTACTTTGTCCACTTTTCTTTACCATCTGCTTACTCTTTGCAGAAAAAGAATACATAAAAGTAAGTAAAACGGAAAGAAAAAAGGACGTAGGCAGAGGAAATTAAAGTTTGCAAATAAGGGAGAAGAAAGAACCCCCCAACATAGTGATGAATTAAAAGATAAAATCTGTATTATAATTCAAATAATGAAGGAATAAATGCTGTCACACAGAAAAATTAGAGTTAATTTAAACATCAAATGTCAAATATATTGCAAATTTCAATAAAATTCATAACCTATTACCTAGTCTCATAACAGAAATAATTCAAAAACCTATTTTAAAAGAGAGGTATATATACTCTCTATATATTATATATACTATATATATATATACTAAAGTTACTGGACTATATATACTATATATATACTAAAGTTACTGGATGTCAGATGTTGATAATTAAGAAAATAGATGTTAACTGTGCTAGTAAATCCTAGTTATTTTCAGAAGAAATAATAGAATTTGTGAATGCACTCATCTAGTATATATAGCTATATACTGAGAAATTTTTGCTGTGGCTGTTCCACTTCTGATACAGCTGCCTGTTAACCTGGGGAGGCAGCAGATGATGGCTGGTATGATTGCATCCCCACACTTACGTGGAAAACAGGAATGGAGTTCTGAGCTCCTGGCTTCAGCTGGCACAGCCTTTGCTGCTGTGGGCATTTGGGGAGGGAACCTGTAGATGGGAGTTTCCCTCTCTCTCTGTCTCTCTCTCTCTCTCCCTCATTCCCTCCCTCTGTGCTTTTCTAATAAAAAGGTAACTAAATATTTAAGAAGGCATAGAAAGAAAAAAAACAGTAACCCTGGAAGAAATTCTAAACATTCTGAAAAATTCAAACTAGAAAACCAGAAAATTCTACTTCCTTTAAAGTTCTATTTTTTGACAGATAAAATGGTATGTATTTATGGCATATATAATATTATGGTATTCATTGTGGAATGGGTAAATCACCTCCCGTATTTATCATTTTTTATGATGATAACACTTAAAGGCTACTTTTTAAACAATTTTCAAACTTATAATATGTTGTTCTACCCAAAGAACTAATATGCCAAAGATCATCTGCACACCCAAATTCCTTGCAGCACTACTCAAGATATGGAATATGCCTAAGTGTTTGCTCATCTAGGGACCCATGGATGAAGAAACTATAGCATATGCACACAATGGAATACTACTGAGTCTTAGAAACGAAGGACACCCTGTTATCTCCACAAGATGGATGAACTGATAAGATACTGTGTTAAGTGACAGAAGCCTAGCTATCTTTAATACCAAAGGCAAAAATCCTAAAATAAATGTTGATTCATTAAACTATCTAGTAAAATACTCATAGATATGACAACAATGAAAAGGAAACTGGTGACTTTTTTGGTCATGGTGGGATAACAGAGACTAAAATTTACCCACCATCTTAATAGAGCTACGAAACAATTGGGAAGCAGACTATACAGCAGAGCAATTATGGAAAGAAGGGAAAAACTGAGATGAGCCCCATATTGCCCAATTTTTATTTCCGTAGAGAGTTTCCAGGATGCAAAGTACTGGAGGGGAAGCTAGACAGAGCCTAGTGGTCTTCCTGGGTTGAGGGAATCCGTTGACTATTCTGGGAGGCAGAGCAGTTAGAAACTTCATGGCACTGTCTGAAGAGAGATTTGCACACTGTTGGAGCTCTGGGAGATTTGGAGAGAGTTCCCCTCTCAGCAGCGTACTGATCAGAAGTTGCACAGGGGCCAGCGCTGTGACGTAGCAGGTAAAGCCGCCGCCTGAAGTGCCGGCATCCCATATGGACGCCAGGTACTAGTCCCGGTTGCTTCCCTTCCAATCCAGCTTTCTGCTGTGGCCAGGGAGGGCAGTGGAGGATGGCCCAGGTCCTGGGCCCCTGCGTTCACATGGGAGACCCAGAAGAAGCTCCTGGCTCCTGGCTTCAGAATGGCACAGCTCTGGCCATTTGGGAGTTTTGTGGCCATTTGGGAAATGAACCAGTGGATGGAAGACTTCTCTCTCTCTCTCTCTCTCTCTCTCTCTCTCTCTGCCTCTCCTCTCTGTGTAGCTCTGACTTTCAAATAAATAAATAAATCTTAAAAAAAAAGAAGTTGTACAAAGACACAGAAGAATGGTGGAACTAAAGGGCTGGAACTAATTCCTACTAGGGAGAAAGAGCCTATTCACATTCAGGCTGTCAAACACTCAGTTGTGGGGAAGAATTAGCTCTAGAATAAAAGGCCCTCCAGTTCTATTCAACAGAGATTAGAAACCAACCATATCTGAGAAGAAGGTCTTCGGTATCTTGATTGGGATTGCATTGAATCTATAAATTGCTTTTGGGAGAATGGACATTTTGATGATATTGATTCTTCCAATCCATGAGCATGGAAGATTTTTCCATTTCTTGGTATCCTCTTCTATTTCTTTCTTTAAGGTTTTGTAATTTTCATCGTAGAGATCTTTAACATCCTTGGTTAAGTTTATTCCAAGGTATTTGATTGTTTTTGTAGCTATTGTGAATGGGATTGATCTTAGAAGTTCTTCCTCAGCCATGGGATTGTCTGTGTATACAAAGGCTGTTGATTTTTGTGCATTGATTTTATACCCTGCTACTTTGCCAAAATCTTCTATGAGTTCCAATAGTCTCTTAGTAGAGTTCTTTGGGTCCCCTAAATAAAGAATCATATCATCTGCAAAGAGGGATAGTTTTAATTCTTCTTTCCTAATTTGTATCCCTTTAATTTCTTTTTCTTGCCTAATAGCTCTGGCTAGAACTTCCAGAACTACCTTGTATAGCAGTGGTGAGAGTGGGCATCCCTATCTGGTACCGGATCTCAGTGGAAATGCTTCCAACTTTTCCCCATTCAATAGGATGCTGGCCGTGGGTTTTTCATAGATTGCTTTGATTGTGTGGAGGAATGTTCCTTCCAAACCCAGTTTGCTTAGAGTTTTCATCATGAAAGGGTGTTGTATTTTATGAAATGCTTACTCGGCGTCTATTGAGATAATCATATGGTTTTTCTTCTGCAGTCTGTTAATGTGGTGTATCACATTGATTGTTTTGCGCACATTAAACCATCCCTGCATACCAGGGGTAAATCCCACTTTGTCTGGGTGGATGATCTTTCTGATGTGTTGTTGCATTCTATTGGCGAGAATTTTATTGAGGATTTTTGCATCTATGTTCATCAGGGATATTGGTCTGTAATTCTCTTTCAATGCTGCATCTTTTTCTGGCTTAGGAATTAAGGTGATGCTGGCTTCATAGAAAGAATTTGGAGGACTCCCTCTTTTTTGATTGTTCTGAATAGTTTGAGAAGAATTGGAGTCAGTTCTTCTTTAAATGTCTGGTAGAATTCAGCAGTGGATCCATCTGGTCCAGGGCTTTTCTTTGTTGGGAGGGCCTTTATTACTGTTACAATTTCTGTCTCAGTTATGGGTCTGTTTAGGTTTTCTATGTCTTCCTGGTTCAATTTAGGTAGGTTGCATGTGTCCAGGAATCTATCCATTTCTGATAGGTTTCCCTGTTTGCTGGCATACAAGTCCTTGTAGTAATTTCTGATGATTCTTTTTATTTCTGTGGTGTCTGTTGTTACATTTCCTTTCTCTTCAATAAATGGTGCTGGGAAAATTGGATTTCCACATGCAGAATCATGAAGCAAGACCCCTACCTTTCACCTTACACAAAAATCCACTCAACATGGATTAAAGACTTAAATTTACGACCTGACACCATCAAATTATTAGAGAGCATTGGAAAAACCCTGAAAGATATAGGTACCGGCAATGACTTCTTGGAAAACACCCCAAAAGCACAGGCAGTCAAAGCCAAAATTAACATTCAGGATTGCATCAAATGAGAAGTTTCTGTACTGCAAAAGAAACAGTCAAGAGAGTGAAGAGACAACCGACAGAATGGGAAAATATATTTGCAAACTATGCAACTGATAAAGGGTTAATAACCAGAATCTACAAAGAAATCAAGAAACTCCACAACATCAAAACAAACAACCTACTTAAGAGATGGGCCAAGGACCTCAGTAGACATTTTACAAAAGAGGAAATCCAAATGGCCAACAGACACATGAAAAAATGTTCAAGATCACTAGCAATCAGGGAAATGCAAATAAAAACCACAATGAGATTTCACCTCACCCCAGTGAGAATGGCTCACATTCAGAAATCTACCAACAATAGATGCTGGAGAGGATGTGGGGAAAAAGGGACACTAACCCACTGTTGGTGGGAATGCAAATTGGGTAAGCCACTATGGAAGTCAGTCTGGAGATTCCTCAGAAACCTGAAGATAACCCTACCATTCAACCAAGCCCTCCCACTCCTTGGAATTTACCCAAAGGAAATGAAATTGGCAAACAAATAAGCTGTCTGCACCTTAATGTTTATTGCAGCTCAATTCACAATAGCTAAGACCTGGAACCAACCCAAATGCCCATCAACAGTAGACTGGATAAAGAAATTATGGGACATGTACTCTATCAAATACTATACAGCAGTCAAAAACAAGGAAACCCGGTCATTTGCAACAAGATGGAGGAATTTGGAAAACATCATGCTGAGTGAATTAAGCCAGTCCCAAAGGGACAAATATCATATGTTCTCCCTGATTGGTGACAACTAACTGAGCACCAAAGGGGAAACTTGTTGAAATGAAATGGACACTATGAGAAACAGTGACTTGGTCAGCTCTTGTCCTGACGGTTGATGTACAATGCAATACTTGATCCATTTTAGTATTTTTTTTTGTTCAAGTACCATTGGTTGAACTCTGTAATTAACACACAATTATTCTTAGGTGTTTAAATTTTAACTGAAAAGTGATCCCTGTTAGGAATTTGGAAAACATTATGCTGAGTGAAATAAGCCAATCCCAAAGGGACAAATACCACTTGTTCTCCTTGATAGGTGACAACTAACTGAGCACCAAAAAGGAAACCTGTTAAAGTGAAATGAACACTATGAGAAACGGTGACTTGATCAGCCCTCACCCTGACTATTGATGAGCAACTTGATATGTTATCCCTCTTAGTATTTTTTTTGTTTGTTCTACTTAATACTTTTGGTTGAATACTGTAATCAATACACAATTCTTCTTAAGTGCAAAAAAAAAAAGTTCCTCAAAAGGAAGTTTGAATAAATTCCTTCATGGCATTTAATTTATTCTTTATCATGCAATGTGAATTATGTAGTCAATGTTCTGGGAATATAAAACAATCAACCTATCAGAAATTTGGCAGTATTTAGAAGAATGGCTTCACATTTAGTTGAAATGTGATCAATGCTAAGTGTCTATACAAGTTACAATGGAAATATAGAAAGGACACATGCTCTAGTATTCCATTCTGGCATTATCTGTAATAGTGAAAGATTCAATAGACAATTATTAAACACAAAAAACAGTGAAGTACTATGCAACATTATATATGAAAGAAGATCTCTATCACATTTATGGAGAAATCTCCATTATATATGACTAGTTGAAAAAAAGCAAGGCATAGAACAGTATATGAAATATGCTACCTTAAGTCTTTACTGAAATAAGTTATACACAATTGTGTACAGTGACATAAATACTTAATTTTAAACACACAAAAATCACTAAGTCTATAAACCACAAGTTTATCATAATTGTTACCCATAGTCAGAGGCAACAGGAACCCAGATTTCTCTTAATGTAAACTATAAAAATACTTACAATAAAATTTATTAAAAATAACATTACCTAAAGATTAAATAAAAAAAGAGCTTGAATGTTTATCAAATTACTGATATAAAGCACACAGAGATAAGAATTTTTCAAACAAATTTAGAGTACTTTATTTTGATGTATCACTTTAGCAGGATGACATTCTAAAGACAAGTAGAACTATAAAAAATCTTGGACTTTAGTCAGTAGACTCTCTGAGAGTGGTAATATTGATACTGCTATTTTGAAACTACATATGTTATAGATTCATGCATATAAGTAATTTTGTTAGAAATGAAATTCAGCTTTAGAGAAAAACAGTTAAAATTTTTAATCCAAATATTGAATTAAATTACAATATAAATTTGAATCACAAATATATGTATGAATTCTGGATTTTCTTCTTTCCAGCAAAACTTATTTCTAGGTGATTCCTTAAAGCAATGACAATTCAACAGCAATGGGCACATCTAGTATACTAATTATAGCCTTTTTTTCCAAAGATTTATTTATTTATTTGAAAGTCAGAGTTACAGAGAGAGAGAAGGAGAGGCGAAAGGGGCGGGGGAGAGGTCTTCCATCTGCTGGTGTACTCCCTAGTTGGCCGCAAAGGCCAGAGACATGTTGATCTGAAGCCAGGAGCCAGGAGCTTCTTCCGGATCTCCCACATGGGTGCAGGGGCCCAAGGACTTGGGCCATCTTCTACTGCTTTTCCAGGCCACAGCAGAGAGCTGGATCGGAAGTGGAGCAGCCGGGACTCAAACTGGTGCCCATATTGGATGCTGGCACTGCAGGCAGCGGTCTCACCTGCTACGGCATAGTAACAGCCCCCCTAATTCTAGCCTTTAATTAGCAAATGAAAGCAGAGTTCATTAGAGTAATGAATGATTCCATATTCGAAGTGGAAAATATACAAGATGAATTTGGAATATCTAGTTGTAATGCAAAGCGAGAAAACCATCAAAGAAAAATGAAATGTGTCAAAGGGACACAGTAACAAACACAGGGGGAGTCTCCTGCCTCCATGTGAGACACTGCACAAGAAAAAGGGCAATGATTCCTGTGCTATATATAATGTAGCTCAAAAACTTAAGGGAATGGGGGAAGAGACGGTAGAACACAAATCCACCCAGGATGCAAGTGGGAGCAACTAAGTGTCAAAAAGCCTTAATCAAAGGAGGCAAAGAAAGACCCCCACACGTTTATCAGTTATTAAACTGCCCAAGCTAATAAGATTTTTTCAGCATTGTGTGTAAAGAATAAGAAACATTTTAAACATGGCATCGTCCACCTTTCATGAAGCAATTGAGTCTGGAAATTATCATAAATGGATTAAGGGATTTGATGAAAGTAGATATTTAACTTTATAATGGTTGGATCAATCAACTACCACCTGGATTCTCTGATCAATCTCAGCATTACTCAAACTAGACCACCAGATAACACTGTTCTCTTCATGTAAGATAGCGTGAAGCACCCACGACTATTTTAAAAACACTCTGGGCCAAAACAAACCAAAATACATATATACATACATACATACATACATATCTTGGATATGATCAAGACTCTCACTAACTTTCATTTATAGGAACAATAAGGAAAACAGCAATAAATCAAAAAACAGTGTAGGGAGGTTAACACATAGACATGAATAGGGCAGTCAAAGGGGAACAGATTCAGTGTCCATGAAAAGGCAATACGTGAGAAAGTAATAAAAGGAGGGCACTAGCTCTTGCGTAAAACATCCTAAGATAGATGGGTATTTGGTGCAGCTTTTAAGACACCACTTGGGATGCCCAAATCCCATGTTGGAGACCCGGCTCTAAGTCCCCACTCTTCTTATTCAGCTTCATACCAATACTTCACGCTGCTGGGAGGCAGCAGGTAATTCTCAAGTAATGGGATGCAGCCAACTTATGGCAGATCCAGACCGAGACTCCAGTTCTCTGCTTTGGCCTTGCACAGCCCTGGTCATTGCAAACACTGGGGAGTGAACAGCAGATCTCTGCCTCTCTTTCTTTTTCTATAATAGATTCCCCCTGCTAACGATTTAATCTTTGTTACTAATATGGGAAAGCTGCATATTAACTCCGCATCTCCTTCAACAATAGTATCAATCATTTAAAATCAAAACAACTTAATAAAAACACTAGTTTGTATTTGTGTCAGGCACTGTGATAGGCCCCAGAAACATACAGATAAATATCTAGTGGCATTTGTACCACAGAATAAGGTAGTTTATTGGGGATCACAGAGATCTGAATATTTAAGATGCTTACACAAGAGTCTGAAGTAATGAAGGGAAAACAGCCAGATAAAGCAGATTTGAATATTCTTTGAATAAAGAAAAGTATGGAATAGAGAATCCACCAGGAAGTCTACAGAGTAATACAATTTGATCATTGTTGCCAGATCTGCAAAGTAAGAAATCAAGTGCTGGGGCCGGCACCGTGGCGCAGTGGGTTAATCCTCCACCTGCAGTGCCGGCATCCCATATGGGCGCAAGTTCTAGTCCCAGCTGCTCCTCTTCCAATCCAGCTCTCTGCTGTGGCCCTGGAAGGCAGTGGAGGATGGCCCAGGTGCTTAGGCCCTTCACCCATATGAGAGACCAGGAAGAAGCAACCTGGCTCCTGGCTTCGGATTGGTACAGTGCGCCGGCTGTAGTGGCCATTTGGGGGGTGAACCAATAGAAGGAAGACCTTTCTCTCTGTCTCTCTCTCTCACTGTCTAACTCTGCCTATCAAAAAAAAAAAAAAAAAAAAAAAACCAAAAAAACAAAAAAAACAAAAAAAAAAGCCACTGTTGAGAGAAATCATCATAACCACCAAAATTTAGATAGATGTTCCATGTTCGTGAGACAGAAGAATTAATGTTGTTAAAATGTCTGTACTACCCAAGGCAATTGATCTATTCTTTATTAAAATGCCAATGATAATCTTTACAGGAATAGAAAAGATAATTTTAACATCCAAGTAGAACCACAAAAGACCAAGAATAGTCAAAGCAATCCAGAGGAAACTTGAGTAAATAAAAACAAGCTGGGGGCCTGACGATATCTGATGTCAGTGCATACTGCAAAGATAAAGTAACTAAAATGGCGTGGTGGGGATGGCATTGAGGCACTGTTGGTTTAGCTGCCGCTAGTAATGCTGCCATCCTGATTCAAGTCTCAGCTGCTTCACTACAGATCCAATTCCCTGCTAAAGCAGGAACAGTTGCCCAAGTGCTTGGGCCTCTGTCAGTCATATATGAGATGGAGTTCTGGGCTCCTGCCTTCAAATTAGACAAGCACTGGCATTTCTGGTTATTTGTGGAGTGAACCAGCAGATGGAAGATCTTTTTCTGTTTCACTGTTGCTTTGTCTTTCAAATAAATAAACTCATAAATAAATCTATAAAGAACCAAGCATGGTACTGGCATTCAAAACTGACACACAGATCAATAGAATAGAACCAAGGAAACAATACATATATACATGGCTTAATGATTTTGACAAAATCCCATTCTTTTCAATAAATGATTCTAGATACATACACATACATGTAGAAAAATGAAATTACATACCATCTCTCACCTTATAAAAAAGGAATTAAAGATGGATCAAAGACCTGAAACTGTGAAACTGCAAGAAGAAAACATAGGGGAAACACTTCAAGGCACTGCTGTGGGCAAAGATTTTATGGATAAGATACCAAAAGCACAGGGAATGAAAGCCAAAACTAGGTCAAGTACTTGCCATAGTTGTTAAGATACTGCTTGGAACTCCTGTACCCTATATTGGAGAGCTTGCATTTGAGTTCCAGCTCTGCTCCTGATTCTAGCTTCCTGCTATGGCTTACTCTAGTAGGCACAACAGATGATGACTTAAGTACTTAGGTCCCGGCAACCCACAAGGGAGACCTGGCTTCAGTACATGGCTCCTAGTTTTGGCCTGGCCCAGACTCAGCAGAGCGGGCTTTTGGGGTATGAATGAGTAAATGGTAAACCACTTTCATAGTTAAAAATCCTAATAATAAGTAAATGTCCAACATTTCTTGAACATTTTAGGTAAGTTTATCTTTGCATGTGGCAAAGTTGGTCCTATCACTAATAATAATTAATTGCATATCTACTCAATTTTGCAACTGTGAGTAACTCAAGGGCAGATCTTACACTTTTATACTCTTATTACAGGGTTAGGGCATCAAGGAACAGCTGTCATTGCACTAAAAATAATTGTTGAGTCTCAGAAGGCAACGTTCCAGAGGTTAGTTTTTTAAAAAATTAGAGCTGAGGGGCCAGTGCTGTGGCGTAGTGGGTAAAGCCTCTGTCTGCAGTGCTGGCATCCCATATGGGTGCTGGTTCAAGTCCTGGCCACTCCACTTCCAATCCAGTTATCCAGTTCTCTGTTGTGGCCTGGGAAAGCAGTGGAAGATGGTCCAATTCCTTGGGCTCCTGCACCTGCATGGGAAACCTGGAAGAAGCACCTGGCTCCTGGCTTCAGATCAGTGCAGCTCTGGCCGTTGTGTTCAACTGGGGAGTGAACCAGCGAATGGAAGACCTCTCTCTCTCTCTCTCTCTCTCTCTCTCTCTCTTTTTGCCTCTCCTTTTCTCTCTGTATATCTCTGACTTTCAAATAAATAAATAAATGTTTAAAAAAATTAGAGCTGAAATCCCACAACACTAGCTGACACAGAACACCATCAATTCCTTGAAGATATTTGTGCTTCTAGAATTTAACAAAATATATATTTGGGAAAGAGGTAAAAAATCATGAAGCAAGACATTAAGTTGTTTTATGTTATGAAAAACATTTTTAGGTACAAATCTCAAGAGATGTTTGTAATTTTTTTATATTTCCAATTCTGTATCTATTCTCCATTGTTTATCATAGCATTTGAAAAATGAGAAATTATATTGAGTATGAACTACTCAAAATGTAGGTCCAATTGCAAAAGGAATTCAAGCAATACATTTCCTGGCTTATGCTTCAGTTAGTTCTGGAAAATGCACATTTAAAAAAAATCTGCAGCAATTTAAAAAAAATGACACCACAAAAAAGCTTATCTTTTAATTTCACTTTTCTACAAACTTTCAGAGGTTGCCTCATCATTTCAGAGTTAGGCTTAATGTTTTCTGTTCAACTGAAGTATTCAATCCATGGAGAGACGACAGTGGCTGTGCATCTATTCCTCTGAATGAAAGACTTCAGCTGGTCCATTTAGTAGCATTTTATAGAGAGAAAAATAACCATAAACAAACAAGAAATATCCTCTCATTGGGATGCCATCAGCAACTGAGAGCACCAACAGAGAGCCAAGGATGAGGTTGCTGACTTCCAGGAACTCAAGGGAGGGAGAAGACGGAGAAGCAAAGGAATGCAAGGTAAGATGTTGATGATGAAATAAATTTTGTGGTTTCTATTTTACCTTTGTTGTGGGTTTACAGGTTTGCTTCTAAGTTTCATATAAGGGATGTTCAGTAAAGGTTTTAGTTTTAATATGGAAAAGCAGTAACCTAAGATAAAATATTGATAGAACAGTGGGTTCATTTCCAAATGAAACTCATCTTGTGCATAATATTCTCGCTGCATGCAGAAGCAATTACAAGTTTAATACATTTGATGTTAGACATCAATCTTGCTGAATCAATCATTATAAATTATCTTACAAAGATACCTGCAATTCAATGGCAGTCTCAAGTAGAAAACCAGGAAAGTTTTCCCAAGAGTAGTACTGTACAGGTTTATTTTATTGTTCTCAAAAAATACTCAAGAATGTCCAAATAAGATAATAAATACTTATTATGCTAATATTCCTTTGCTTTTTTTTTTTTTTGACAGGCAGAGTGGACAGTGAGAGAGAGAGAAACAGAGAGAAAGGTCTTCCTTTGCCGTTGGTTCACCCTCCAATGCTTTCTTTGTCCTGTACAGAACCTAAAAGGTTCAATAAAGGCTTCTTGATAAATATTTTCTTTTAAATATTTATTTATGTATCTGAAAGAGTTATGGAGTGAGAGGGAGAGACAGAAAGAGAGACCTTCCATCCACTGGTTCACTCCCCAGATGGCAGCAACAGTCAGAGCTGGGCCAAGCTGATGCCAGGAGCCAGGAACTTCATCCAGGTCTCTCATGTGAGTAGCAAGGGGACCAAACACTTGGTCCTTCCTCTGCCACTTTTCCCAGGCCATTAGCAGGGAGCTGGACTGAAAGTGGAGCAGCCAGGACTCAAACTGGTGTCCATATGGAATCCCAGCAACGCAGACAGTGGCTTCACCCAATATGCCACAACAACTGCCCCGATGAAAGCATTTAAAAAACCTGGTCCCACGTATTGTAATATTGTTTCTTGATTGTAACAATTCCTGACTCCCTTTAAATCTATATTTCTGTAGCATCACTGCATCTTAGGGGCAGATGAGTAATTCTTCGACTTCCCTTGGTAATGAAACTCAATGGTGAGTGGGGATCATGAAGTGTCTGTGGTATCTGAAAATAATCTCTGTCTTCATTCCTGAAGAATTCAATCTATGAGCGTACTTAGAAAGGAAGAAATCAGATTCCTCTGAAAATGAGATGATCCGCTTTCCACTTCTCCACTGTATGCCCCATACCTATACCTTTCGTCGACTTTCTAAGCATCTTGAAGGCATTATAATTATTCTGCAGAACAATGCTTCCTTCAAGAGGTCATTTTATGCTGTTGGGCATAAAATTGTTATGCAAATAGAAGTTTCTCATTTAAAATTTCCATTTTTTCTATATATATGTATAGATATTAAATCCATTTATATATATATAGCTATAAGTGCACATAAACATATAAACATATTTACTGAGCAAATGCTGGTTTTCAATTCATTGCCTTGGTACTTTTTATTAAGCAATAGTGAAGCTAACTTTTTCTGGAAGACATCGTTCGGGTATCAGAAGTAATAGGATTTTAAGCCAGCCTTGTGGTATAGCAGGTTGGCACCACATATGAGCGCAGGTTTGAGTGTTGGCTACTTTAGTTCCAATCCAGCTCCCTGTTAATGTGCCTGGGAAAGCAGCAGAAGATGGCCAAGTGCTTGGACCCCTACCATCCATGTGGGAGACCCAGGTGAAGTTCCTGCGTCCTGCCATTGCAGCCATTTTGTGAGTAAATAAGTGAATGGAAGATATTTTCTCTCTCTGTCTCCCTCTCTCTCTCCGTAGCTGTCTTTGAAATAATTAAATAAATCCTTTATTAAGGAGTAGGATTTGAGCCCTACTATTGTATGAGTGCTTTCACTTATGTACAATTTGAACGAATGGATTTAAGAAAAGCACACACAAATGGAATCTAGGCATGTATATCTGTTGTCAGAGTTGAACTGTTTCCCTAATTTAATAAGCAAGAAAACAGTAAGCACGATGCTCCCTTGGTATGCTTAGTAATACAAATATTAAATAATAATGCAGTAATAAATCTATCTTTACAGATCAACACTGGCAACACTGGCATGGTGTGGCTTTATAGATATTAGGCACTGTGCATTTCCGATGTGATTTCCATTTGGAGCTAATGCTTGTGTAATTCAGTAAGACTTCTCTGGCTGAAAACGTGTTCCTCTGACTTCTCGAATGGTCATTAAAAATGGCTGCATGATGGGTTGGGCAGATGACTTCGTGTAGGAAATTCTCGTTCAGCCTATTACAGACTCATCCTTGCTAATGGACTTTCATAGCACTTTGCTGCTCTGAGCAGTGCACACCCTTTCACTCTACTGCCTACTCTGGCTCTGGTCCCAGGACATCAAACACCAATACTAGAAAGCATTAGGATCCTACTTGAAACTACTTACATTTTAATTTTGTATAAAACTTCTAGACAACCTAACAGCCCCATTTGGCTCCAGACAGTATCATAATAATGTACTATGTAGTGAAAAAGAAATTCCAATTTTTTCTAATTGGCCTTCATATGAAAATGAGGAGAGGCTTCCAGCCTACTAAATTATTCAATGGTACTATGCATTCTCTAAATTTATTACTCTTGGCAGACCTACAGTTTTAAACAGAAAGTAAATGTTAGCTTGTGAACGAAAAGCACAATAAATATAACTGCCTTTATTGATAGTGACTGTAAAGAAATTTCCATTTTCGTAATCTGACAGAAAATACAGATCATCAAATTTATTTTGATAGAAAGTTTAACAAAGTGAGGGAAACAGATATAACTAAACTTACATTCTGTACTCCAACTTCAGGACCATGTGAGGGCAAGTAATCATATATTTTTGGTTAATTGCTTCACACATATTTCTGTTTTTAACACTTCCACAGCAAATTAGATAAGACTACTAAATGTGATATGGAAGCTATGTCAAAGATCATAAATTCCCCATTTGGTTTTGGCACTGTTATAGTTTATTTAAAAAAGAAGAGAAAAAGTAATACAAGTTTAGTCAGACACAAAATATCTCTTGATACACAGTTTTTAAAAAGTAAAGTTTTAATTTGGCCATTGCCCTCTCTCATGTTTGAAATTATTATTTCAACGGCAAGAAATTACTTCCTATCATGTAATCCCCAGCCTTAGGTAGGTAGTTACTTACTTACTGCAACCTCACACATGGCTGTTTTCTTCCTTGTGAGGTTTTAAAATGGTTATCTAGTCATCTGAAAGAGTGGAGATCAAGAGGGAGAGCGAGAGCAAGAGCGAGATCTTCTGTCTACCAGCTCACTCCCCAGATGTCTGCAACAACCAGCGTGGTGCTAACCTTAAGCCAGGAGCTCAGAACTCCATTCAGGTCTCCCATGTGGGTGGCAGGGACCCAAGTACTACATCCATCACTCCCTGCTCCACACGAAGAGTATTAGCAGGTAGCTGGATCAGACCAGGCAGGGCTTGATGCCAGATACTCCGATATGGAATGCACGCACCACAAGTGGTGGATTAACACGCTGCACCCAAACTCCCACCCCACTCCGAGGCTTTTAATAAGCTTGCTTAATAATGATGATGATTATGTAACAATGCTAATATCAAAACAACAAATAACATTTATAGACTATTACTATGATTCAATTATTGTGCTATGGATTTTTCTGGAATTAACTTTTGTGTCATCTTCACAACATTCCTATAAAATTGTCATAATTAACCCTTCCTACACATGGCAAAACTGAAACCCAGAGTAATTAAGTAAATTGACAAATGCCCCAGAGATAGGAATTCACACACAAGCATCTGGTCCCAGGGCCACACACCTTGCATTGGAAATGAACCCCGTTGTTACTCTTCTGCTCAGAACATTTGACAATCAATTTTCCATTAGACTTAGAAAAAAATCAAAGAGCTTATCTTCCCTACAAGTTGTTTTGTGATCTGAACACCAGGTTCTCTGATTGCATCCCCTGCAATCTGAGTCACTCTCCACAGTGCTCTATGGCTTCCTTGATAGGTGCTGATACAGGAAGTGTTCTCCAGTCTCAGGGCCTTTTCATGGCTTTTAATTCAATCTGAACCAATTTGCCCACAAGATTTTGTTGATTAAATATAAATATTATCCAAGATATTCTTCTCATAGTTTCTCACTGTTTTCTTTCTGGAAACATTTTTCTCCATTTTCCATGTATTTAAGCACATTTACTTAAATGATTCTCATAATTTTGGAAACTGCCATCATAAAGGTAAATTCTTTGCAGTTCCAATTTCTCCCTTCTCTGTTACGGGTAGTGAAAGTGACTGAGTCAAGAATTCATGTGCTCCTTCACCCCTGTAAGTGTGTAAGGATGTTTGGTTAAAGAAAGAACTCAACCTCATTTGTATCCTCCTGGTTTCGTAGCACTAAAAGTAACTGACGGCCGGCGCCGCGGCTCACTAGGCTAATCCTCCGCCTAGCGGCGCCGGCACACCGGGTTCTAGTCCCGGTCGGGGCGCCGGATTCTGTCCCGGTTGCCCCTCTTCCAGGCCAGCTCTCTGCTGTGGCCAGGGAGTGCAGTGGAGGATGGCCCAAGTGCTTGGGCCCTGCACCCGCATGGGAGATCAGGAGAAGCACCTGGCTGCTGCCATCGGATCAGCGCGGTGCGCCGGCCGTAGGGCGCCAGCTGCGGTGGCTATAGGAGGGTGAACCAACGGCAAAGGAAGACCTTTCTCTCTGTCTCTCTCTCTCACTGTCCACTCTGCCTGTCAAAAAATAAATAAATAAAAAAAATTAAAAATAAAAAAAGTAACTGACACACGATGCATGCTAAGTAGCTTGGGCAGTATTCTAGAGGATTTAGTGTATGATCTCATTTGATTCGCATGTAAACTTCATGAGAAAGAATATTTATTGCAAGTTGTTTGGTGAAGTGAAGTGAAAGTATTTGTAATAATAGTGGAAGGATGGAGCAACTTCGGGATTCAAGCAAGGTTCAAATTCTGAAGCTAAACTTCAGTTTCCCAACTCATGGCCTTGAACTAGCTTCTAATCAAATACCAAAATACAAACAAAAAATTCAGAAGAGAGAAAAATGCATGATTTAGTTTTAATGTAAGGAAAATAAATGATTAGCCACAATTCAAGAAAAAATTCTCAAAGCACATGATTATTGGATATCATTACATATACATATATTGGTGTTATAACTGGGTGAAAGTGAAAAAATATGAAATATATTAGTATAGTTATTTCATTTCATAACATAAGCATCTCTGGGGATTGTTAATTTTATTCTTTGTTGAGACTGATTGCAATTCTACTCCAAGATTGTGTGTGTGTGTCTGTGAATGTCTAGCATATACACACTTTAAATTAGACATTTATATGGAAACCACGTAATCACTGTCCAGATGTTCCTAAAGAAATGCCCCAGATGGTAGACACTGTGACTGAAGATCCAATTTGGGAAATATTCAGAATTCTTATTAAGCTAAACTTCTATTCAATACATAAAACTAGATGAGAATGAGTAGTATTCTTTTGTTTGCTTTCCTACCTGATCTTTCTTTCTTTTCTTCTTTTATATTTCCATTATTGACACTCTATATCGGCTTTCGCAGTTTCTCCATTTGTAATAGTCTAAGTATTAACCCAACTACTCACAATTTTCCTTCACAATCAACTGTATACTTCTGGCTCCAAGGGGAATCCTTTGTTTAGAAAGCCTCGGGCTTTCTATTATTCTCAGGATAATCTACTTAACGTGTCTTTAAAGGCTCTCAGTAACCTCACTCCAACACAGGCCTATCAATGTTATCTTTCAGTATTTCCTAAAAGAAAACACAACCTTATCCATTGCTTCAGTCTATAGTATCCCTACCAAAATTGTACTTTGTAAGGACATGAAGTAAGTCTCCACATAAGGGTTGGACATACAACACTCTGGCCTCAAAGTCCTAAGTTGCTCTGTTTGATCTTAGTTGAATGTAAAGCTTCACTGCTTGCCTCTTCCACTTAGTTTAAATCCATCTCTTTAATAAAATGTTCCTTTCAGATTTGTTCTAAATGGAGATTCCAAGATGGAGGAATAGGGAATGGCATACTGGGCTAGATTTGGGATACACATTTAAAAAAGAAAAGTACAGGAAGTACATTCTCAGGAAGGAGTTAGAGAAAAAACCACAGTGGAAGTTCTATGGAGGGAAGAGGTTTGCTGTGGATCTGTGTGCAAGGTGCGGACGTGCAGCACGAACACGGACACGACACAGGGAGATCTGGAGAAACACCAGCCTTGGGGACTGAGTTGAGAGCAGACCGCGGCAACCTGTGCCACTGGTGGCAGCCAGAAGGAGAGCGTGGTGTGAGTCTGGCCAGGAGCCTTAAGGGGGAAAGGGTTACCCGCTGACCCAGTAAAAAAGGGGCATGTTCCTCTCACCTAATCCCCCCAACAGCACCCCACACCTGGCTGAGAGGGCAGGCACCATTTTGGGTGCAGGCAGTAACTGCGGAGGTCCTGTGTGCGTGCCCAGCAACTAGCTGAGACGAGATGCCATCCTCTTAGCAGCCCTGGCAGCAGCAGCTATGGTGCAGCTGGCAGGGAGAGGGCAACATTCAGCCGGTGGCTCTTGTGTGCGATCCAGAGATTCCAGCAGAGGGAAAAATCTGCATTCCCCACTGACTCTGAGTCTGACTGAGGATTGACAGGGGGATGGGCACTATGTAGGACTAGGAGGTGCCCCTAGCCTCCCTACATACCACAGACTCTGGGGCTTAAACTACCTAGGCAGAGCACCCACAGGTAGCTGGCTCTGGGAAGTCTGCTTGTCTGTGGACTGGACAGAGGCAGAGTGGATCCTCTGCACTCCTTGAATGTGACAGCCTTGTGCACTGAGGCTCTGGGGACTCTGTGACTGCAAGTGAAGACGCAGGGTGTAGCTGGGTCTCTGGGCAATCACTGTGTGTGGTTCCACATGCTCAGAGCTGCCTGACTGAATGGGTGCATCATAGCAGCAGGATCCATGCTCACAGGGAGGATGGCACAGATCCTTTGTGCAGTTCATACAACGGTGCAGATGAGTACAGCACCCACTGAGGGCTAACACCAGGGCACTGATCACCATGGAAGCGAGGAGGTGAGGGTGTGGTCTCACCAATAGAGGTGACCATACCACCCCCTTCTGTTAACAAGAGATCTGCCATGCCCAACTTCGGTGTTGCGCTGGATTCTCACCCCACCATAGGGCACTGACCGGAGCTCCCTGGACACACCCAGCACACACCTCTAGTCATTCACTTAAAGTGCAGACATTCTACGAAGCCAGAGGCATAGTTCAAACATAAAAACCACTAGAGGAAAAAAAACCAAGAAGTATCTCCACAAATGCCTAAAAATAAACACAGAAGTCAAGAAAAAAAAAAAAAAAAGGAACACAGCATGACCACTGGAAGACAGTATGGAGATACCTTAGAAATCTGAATATAGATCTTCAATATGATCCAGCCATCCCACTCCTGGGAATTTAGCAACATGAAAAGAAACCAGCATATGAAAAAGTATCTGTACCCCCAGGTTTATAGCAGCTCAATTTACAATGTCTAAAACATAGAATCAACCCAGATGTCCATCAACTGATGACTAGATAAACAAATTATGGTATATATACACTTTGAGTACTACTCATCTGTTTAAAAAAAAAAAAAAAAAAGAAATCCTGTCTTTTCAACAAAGTGCACGTACCTGGAAACCATTACGGTAGGGAAATAAGCCAGTCCCCAAAAGACAGATATATGTTTTCTCTGATGTGGGTTAACTAATAAAGTACCTAAAATATAATGTGTTCGAGTGAAATGGACATTTTGAAATTCAATGATTGTTTAAAGCCCGTGTATCTACTGATGAAGAACAGTGGTTTTTCTTCATATTATTTTGAATTCTTTACATAGTGTAGAGTTGACTTTATGAGTATAAAGTAAACCAAATATAGATCTTGGTAAAAAAAAAAAAAGAGTGGGAATAGGAGAGGGAGGAGGAAGAAGGTTTGGAGCATGGACAGGAGGGAGGGTAGGTTGGTAGGTATTAGTATGCTCCTAAATATGTATATAGAAAATTCATGAAACATATACCATTTTATAAATTTTTAATTTTTTTCTATTTATTTATTTGACAGGTAGAGATACAGACAGTGAGAGAGAGAGAGAGAGAGAGAGAGAGAGAGAGAAAGGTCTTCCTTCCGTTGGTTCACCCCCCCAAATGGCCGCTACCTCTGGCGCTGCACCTATCCAAAGCCTGGAGCCAGGTGCTTCTTCCTGGTCTCCCATGCAGGTGCAGGGGCCCAAGCACTTGGGCCATCCTCCACTCCCTCCTGGGCCACAGCAGAGAGCTGGACTGGAAGAGGGGTAGCCAGGACTGGAACCCAGTGCCCATATGGGATGCCGGCACCACAGGTGGAGGATTAATCTAGTGAGCCATGGCGCTGGCCCCGAAACTTATATACCTTAACCAATTAAATTAAATTAAAATAAATTTTTTGCCTGTTTGTACATCATTGCCTGACCAGAAGAACTTGATTGTGGGAATGAATACAACTTGGATCTAACTGAATAAATGTAAAAAAAAAATGAATTCACCCAAATAACATTAGTGTTGATTCTTTTTTTCCTAAAAAAATGTTTAGGGCTGGCGCTGCGGCTCAATAGGCTAATCCTCTGCTTTGCGGCACCAGCACATCGGGTTCTAGTCCTGGTCGGGGTGCCAGATTCTGTCCCGGTTGCCCTTCTTCCAGGCCAGCTCTCTGCTGTGGCCCTGGAAGGCAGTGGAGGATGGCCCAAGTGCTTGGGCCCTGCACCCCATGGGAGACTAGGATAAGCACCTGGTTCCTGCCTTCGGATCAGCACAGTGCGTTGGCCGCAGCGCGCCGGCCGCGGCGGCCATTGGAGGGTGAACCAACGGCAAAAGGAAGACCTTTCTCTCTGTCTCTCTCTCTCTCACTGTCCACTCTGACTGTCCACAAAAAATTGTTTATTTAACTGAAGGGTAGAGTTACAGAGAAAGAGGGAAAGATACATAGATAGATCACCGAACCACTGCTTCATTCCCCAAAGTGGTTGCAAGTGTTAAGGCTGAGCCAGGCCATGGCCAGGAACCTGGAACTCCATCTGAGTCTCCCACATGAGCATCAGGGGCCCAAGCAATTGAGTCATTTTCCACTGCTTTTCCAGGCACATGAACAAGGAGCTGGATCAGAAGTGGAGCAGCTGGGACTCCAACAGGTGTTCGCGTGGGAGGCTTAACCCTCTGTATTACAACTCCAGGCATGGTGCGTATGCTTTTATTCACTGAGTCCATATGCATATAAATAGGAATTCTGCAATGGAAGTACCCAACTCCCATGAATATCAGGAATACAATGTGGGGAAGGGGACTGTAATCAGTGTTTAATATTAAGGATTTCAAACTTTACCTTTATCCAAGGGTTAGCAGCTATATTTTAGAAAATTATCATCATTGGACAAGAAAACTATAACTAGATCATTAGAGCCTTTAATGCATATATAATGATTTTGTCCCTCTTCTATTCACTAAGAATCTACAAGAATAGGATACATAAAGGTGCTAGGTCAATACTTTAATTACCGTGAATGTCAATTAAAGTTTTCCACACTTTTTAAATACAATGAAAAATAGAGCTAAACTGGATATTTTATTTTGCTTTCTTTTTGTACTTTATAGATTTATTATAAAAATTAAGATGCCACCTTCATTAAGAAACTGGGCATGTTTGCAGACTATCAAAGGGTGGATAAATTAAAAAGTAATTTTTAAAGTTAAAAAACCTGATATTCCTGTGCCAGAATAAAGGTGTTTTACTCTACTTCTTTCAAGAAATACACAACAGCAAAACACAAAATACAATCATATTAAGTAGATACTGCAGAGTTTGACCAATATAAGGGAATATATGAAAAGCCAACCCTTAAGTTCACTGGTATGTTGCTCCCCTACACACTACAGTCAATACTATTGTTTTGGTGTTGGAGCAAAATGGTGGCTTAGTTAAATGGTCTGGTGATTGCCTCTCCAGAGAGACACCAATATGAACAGCTGTTAACACACCAAATCACCCTGTCCAGAGCTCAGGGGGCCAGAACACCTGATTTTAGTGTAACAACCAGCAAACACTCATTGAAGAAGACAGAGAGGAAAGGGTTGCTTTGGTCTCCTTAATTGACTGAAACATTTCAGAGTGTAGCTGCCATCAGTAGGAGAGGTAGAGGATAATTTGAACAATAATACAGTTTATCACAAGTAGAAACTTATCCTTCTTCAAAGAAAATACACAATTATCAGGTGTAGGGTTCTCAGGGTTCAGTTCCTTATCAGGAGGTTGAGAATTACTATCAAGCTGAATGTTATTCCTACCTCTACCCTGTGGCACTTAGCATATTGTTTTCTACATATCAGGCACTCATCCAAGGCTTAGCATTAATAGCAGTGGCTTTACTAGGAAAAACGCAGAGGATGGCGCGAGTGCTTGGGCCCCAAACCCATGTGGGAGACATAAATTAAGTTCCAGGTTCCTGGCTTTGGTATGGCACAGCCATGGCCCTTGTGGCCATTTGGGGAAATGAAACAATAGATGGAAGGTATCTCTCAGTCTCTCCCTCTAACTTTGCTTTTCAAATAAATAAAACAAATCTTTTAAAAATGTATTGTACTGAAAGTATATCCTAGTATCATTTCCTTTCCCCTCTCTTTCTTACTCCCTCTCCTTTCCTTCTTAATTTCCCCTAGAATTGAAACATTTCCAGAAATCAGTAACATATAATTTAGAAAAGGAAATATGACCATTGAATTCATTTAACATAAATATGAAGTATGAGGAAGCACAAACCTATAAAAGTGTTTAACTATAATTGCTATTAAACAAATCTAGAGCAAATTTCTATCTTTGAATTTGTGAAAAAATAAGTAATTTTTGCAAGCCCAGTGCTAGCAAGGATCTAGGGAACTACGTACTGTTAATTAGAGTTCAAATTGCTGTAACCATGTTGGCAATATGTATAAAACATTGAAATACATGTAACATTTTGTCTCAGAATTCCATTGGTGGTACAGTCACAGTGTAATGTGACTGACAAATTATCCCAAAAGAAATGAATACGGATATTCACTTCAGTACAGCTTTTACAAATAAAAGCCATGACAACTGAAATGTCCGTAAAAACTAGAAACAATCTAAATAACTGTCGGTAGGGACATACTATGCAATGGCAGACTTTGCATTTATTTAACAGGCATAGAACATAGTTATGTGCATATAAAGATTTATATGACACATAAAGTGAAAATGCATACACATATATATTAGGCAATATTCAGAGAATTATTTTGTGGATATACAAAAAGTACAGAACATAACTTATCTTTGGAGATGGAAGATGAGAAAAGAATTTTATTTTGTATTTGTATATTTCTGTTATTCAAATTTTTAAAGCATTGCTTTGATTTAAAAAAATCAACAGGGTGTTTTGTTTATGTGGAATTTCAAGGCTATTATTATATCTTTTTTGTCCTTAAAAAACTAATAAGTACTATACATACATAAAGAGAGGTATTGTTTTGTCTGTTCGAAAATATATCCTTATTCATAAAATAAACCAGGCAACAGTGGGGAAAAAACTGAAAAAGGAAATAAAATAAGCATAGAAGTCTGCAACTGGGATCCGTGTCCTTGAAAAATACGAAACATACAGGACAATGAAGACCACCCAGCAAAGCTCAGTCACATGGGCACTGCATCCCTGGACGTTATGTTCATCTGGTACATCTGGTTTACCTGACTTTACCACCATAACAAAATGGGAGATAGGGTGGCAGGAGAGAGTATGTTCAATCGCTTCAGAGTACTGTGCTTAGAATACCTAAGTCTAGGGCTCACATTTTATGTTTACTAAGTCTTATGAATCAGCCCCAGAAGGGACTGCAGTATGTATAGCCCTCAGGTATGAGAGTACGCTTGGGTGAGCAGCCTTTTGAACGGACTGAAAATATGCTAGGTAAGTGTGTTCTGCCCCACTGCTTCACCTAAGAACATCCAACCCAGCAATTCTTCACAGTTATCTGGAGTACGACCAAATTAGCATCATTTCCTGCAATTTAAAACTATAATTTATGCTAAAGCACAAACAATCTGGAGTGGAACAACATATTAAGTTGCTATCAGTCACTGAGACCATAGACTAACAGACAGAAATAATAAATCTAAAGGGAGGATCATATTGGATAATATAAATATGGAAGTTTTTTGGTACTTTCTGGTGATAGTATTTCGATGTTTTGCATTTATTACACAACACATTTGATTTCTTTCTCAAAAATGGATATGCTTTTTGTAATTTTGACTAATCCTTATGCTGGCTAACTTTATGATTTTCCTTCATTAATGTCTCTTCGTTAAAGCCAGTAGAAGAGTCTTTAGAACAAGGAAATTTTATTCTAAGCTCTATATTGTGCTGACAATGAATCTGCGAAGTCCATTGCTTTGGCAAACAAAATTGAGGGTTAAGAGAAACAAACTGAATTAGGATTAGTGGGAGTACAGCCAGGCACTCCACTGGGTAAATGTGACCACCACCTGAAATCCCAAGATTGCTGATGAATACAGGTAATTATGAAGAGTACTGCACACCTTGTGTGAATCAGAACATATGGCAGTGGTTCTACACTGCCAAGAAACAGTGTTTCTGTCTGCATATATCATGATGTTTTACTCAAAAGCTTTACCTACATGTGGCTGGCAGAAACATAAGGCTGATTTTGATGCACCATGCTGACAGAATTCACTGCAAAGGCTGATATGCTAAACAAAATCATCAGGAGTTGCATGGAATTAAATTTCAAGCTGCTGCCAGAACTGCAAAAGCAATTCAAATATGTACAATATTTCCAAAGATCATGTGTGTGTACTCATCAATATGAAATGCCACCAGTCAGCATGATTCAGTTGGTTGAATTTTTCCAGGGAATTATTTGAGAATTTTTTTTTGCAAAGTGTATATTTTTTTCTGATTGGTTATTATCAGTTTATTTTTATTTCTAAGGACAGGTCTCTAAAAACTGTTAGGAAATCCTTTCTTTGAGGGGAGACAAATGAACTCTGACCTTACCTGTTCAAAACACTGAAACGGATTATTCCTGTCAACCCTCCCACTCCCTATTTGTATGCTTGCTCTCAGTCTCTCTCAGTGCCATTCCTCTGTCTCTGCACTTTCATGTCTCCGGTTGCTTAATTCTCCTGTAGCCTCAAGCAGCAGCAATTCCCTTGGCATTGCCTCATGAACCCCACCTTGCGCAGTCATTTCTGCCTTACCCAAACATTACTGTTCTTTGTCTCAGCTTCTCAAGATTCCTCTTGCATTAAAATGCCAAACAATTCATTTGATCTAGTCATCATGAAATTTGGAGTGAAAGATTTAACCTATTCTTCTTCTCTATGAGACTGTTATTTTTGCAGTAATGTTGCATAACAAACTACTCTGTGGAACTTTTGGCTTGTAGCTAGACCCATTTATACTTCCCTCACAGATCTGAGTGTCAGCTGAGGTTTACTGGTTCAAGGTAGGCACACCTTGGCTCTGGGGTCTAGTCAGGTTCAAATCCACTCTATACAACTTCTGGGATCAGACTAAAGAAACAAAGGCTCTGTGGGACATGCATTTCTATGGCAATTTCAGAAACATAAGAAGCAAAGCCCAATTGTGCATATATATTTAAGATCTTGACTCAAATTGAGTCCACAAGTCAAGTATTTCTTCAAGGAAAGCAAATCCCATGATGTAGCTCATTATGTATTGGGTACGAAACTATTCCTCACCCAGTATAATGCTTTTCAATGCAGAAAAGAAGTAAAGAATTGAGAGCATGTATAGCTTTTAAGAAAGTTTATTTTCAGCCGGCGCCGGGGCTCACTAGGCTAATCCTCCGCCTTGCGGCACTGGCACACCGGGTTCTAGTCCCGGTCGGGGCGCCGGATTCTGTCCCAGTTGCCCCTCTTCCAGGCCAGCTCTCTGCTGTGGCCAGGGAGTGCAGTGGAGGATGGCCCAAGTGCTTGGGCCCTGCACCCCATGGGAGACCAGGAAAAGCACCTGGCTCCTGCCTTCGGATCAGCACAGTGCGCCGGCCGCAGCGCGCCGGCTGCGGCAGCCATGGGAGGGTGAACCAACGGCAAAGGAAGACCTTTCTCTCTGTCTCTCTCTCTCTCACTGTCCACTCTGCCTGTCAAAAAAAAAGTTTATTTTCTCTTTCATGAGAATTTACTAGAGGAAACACTGTAGTTTATGTGAAAACAGAATCTATGTTGTTGCAGAGTTCTATATCACTGTAATTTGATATAATCTCCATTGTCTCTCACATCAAATCCTATGAATATTCCCACAAATGTTCTATCTTATCAGTCATATAATAAGTATAAAATCTAATACTATGTGTTGGCCACTGTTTTAAGTGTTTTATGAACATTTGCTCATACAATTATCAAAATAATAATATACATCAATGACTACACTGGTTCACTGTGACAAGTTAGTAAAATGAAGCATGGGGAGGAAGACTAACCAATTTATCCAAGGCTACACGTCTCATTAGAAGTACACTCCAGCTGCAAATCCTACACTAGTAATGGAAAGGCTGAACATGCAAAAGGGCAATGGCTCTAACCCACCACCTCTACCAGCGTGCCCAGAAAACCAAATCATTTTCTCCAATAACCAGCAGAGGAATCCTAGGTGCAATAAATTGATCTGCAGAAATTCAGACTTCTATCCCAACTAACAACACAGGAAACAATAATCCCAGCACTAAATGTCTCAAAAGAGCTAGGAGTCGATGAATAACTGACACCTCCCCTAAGTTTTCCCCTGCTTCTGATTTAGGACCAGCTACAAAATGTCAAGTATGCAATCACACGGGATGCCGTGTTTCTACTTTGCTTGTCTATAGAATCTCCAAGCCATCGGAGAACAATGCATACAAACCTGAATCCTTATCTTTTTTAGCTGTAAAGCTTTCCTTCACCTCTGCTTGCTTTTGAGTCTCTGCAAAAAGATTAGTGAAAGGTACTAGATGATGCGCTAGTACTGTTAGGTAGGAAGTCAGATATGAGCCTATGTGTGTGTGACAAAGGCCTAAGAAGACATCTATGTCCAGCATATGCATCTCAAAGTCATCCCTATAACATTTCAGGGGCAGCCTAGTATTTGCATCCTGCCCTGCCCCTTCTACCCAATAACCTGCCAGGTAGGGGTCCCCGCCCCTTTTGCCTGATATCTGCACTTCAAATATCCTGCTCCTGATCCTCCAGGGGGTTCTGCTCATCCTTCCTCTAACAAGGCTTCCTACTGTCTGATAACTTTAGGGGGAAAATTCAGATAGGAATTTTTTGTATTTACATCCAAAAAGTCTTTTGTTTCAGGAGGGGAAGATGTGGGAAGACAAAGACCCATCTCCTTGAAAACCCCCAGCCTCGACTGGACTGTGGGCTTAGCCCTCTGCCTTGCTGCTGAGCCGCCCACCTGGCCTGGTCAGGTGTACTCTCTCCATTCAACCATATAACCCCACTCTCCCCTAGTCTGAGCGACTGGGTACTCTCTCTCAGGTTCTGTCTGGAGAGGTGCCCATCCATTCTTACAGATGTCCCTACCCTAATAAACCTGCTATTTGCTTTCCACTACTCTCTGTCTCACGCCTGAATTCTTTCTTGTGTGAAGACAAGGACCCTGCCGTTCTCCAATAACAGTACCTGCTGACTAAATAGCTTTTCCTCATCTCATTTTGGTTGGTCTCCATTTCTTTCCACATGATCTTAATAATATGATACATAATAGTTACCACTATAGAAAAGCCAACAGTTTTTTGCAGGACTGAATTTTGGTAATATGACCGTATACATACTTGATATGTAGTGAAACATTTGGATACATCCACAGGAAGTTCAAGTCAACAACAATAATAGTAATATTAAAAATAATATTTTGTTGAGCACTTATAAATACCTCATGTCTTATTAAAGCCACTGCTTAGTTTACGTTGTTGCAAACTGGATTAATCACGCAAGTTGATTACTGGGATTATTCTCACTTTGCAGATAGAAAACTAAGGCTGAAAAAGAGAAAGCAACTTGTTCATGCTTACATTGTTTGGATATTGTAAAAAGTTTATTTCCAAAATTCAATTGTGTTTGTGCTTAACTCAATGCCTGGCACAAATAAGGAATTCATGTTTATTAAATACTTAGAGAATAAAAAGGATATATCAGTTGATAAATTACCAGCACTCAATAAAACCTATCCTGACTCTGAAAACCTATTTATCAAACAACTTAGAACTGAGACTTCTTCAGATCCTCTTTAACTGCATGCTTATCATTTGTGTGCATGGACATTTCTGATATGTAGATAACCAGATTACCTGTTTAGATAAGGTTATTTTAAGGTAGGGTCATTTTAACTTTTCCTCTGGGGTTTAGTTTAACTATGTAAATTACATGAATACTTAATCCATGCTACGGACAGACAGGCATAGGATTCTGTGCTACTTGCTTATCTCTGTGAATAGTGAATCTGACAGTGATTGTGGTTAGCTGCAGCTTGGTCCCTTACCAAACTGAGACCCAAAGGCCTATTATTTCCCTATTAAACAAACATCAAATTGGGTTGACCACTATGTTAATGTGGGAAGTCTTGGCTAAAATGTGACTTCTTGACCACTGAATATTGTGAAAAAAAAAATTTAGCAATGAAATGTTAGAAACAATCAGTTTTAGGCTAGCATTGTGGTACTCTGGGTTAAGCTAATGCCTTTGACACAAGATCCCAGATCAAAGTGCCCATTGAGTCCTGGTTGCTCTGTTTCTAATCTAGTTCCCAAATAATGAGCCCAGGAAGACAGTGGAAGATGGTGTTAGTACTTGGGTCCCTGCCACCCATGTGAGAGACCTGGATGGAGTTCCTGGCTTGCAGATTTAGCCTGGCCCAGCCCCAATCGTCATGGTCATGTAGTGAGTGAACCAATGGATGAAAGATCTCCTTCTATTGCTCCATGTATCTCTGTCACCTCCCTTTCAAATAAATAAAATAAAATTTAGAAAAGAAATAATCAGGTTATTAACTCTTAAGCAGGGCTGATATGTGGGCAGTAATCTTCATGTACCTGAGTTAAAAGACATAGCATATATCCTCCAGGAGCTTGAGATCCGTTGTCAGGTAACCATGGAATAATGACTCACAAGAAACTTCGCTTGCGAATACCAAAACCATCATATGAGTGTATGGTCAGGTAACAAAAATTTAAATATTTTTTCAAAGTCTCCAAGGAGAAGGAATGATTTGCAGTTATGTAAAATGAGTATAGGTTGAGTTAAGGGCAAGACAGAATAGAGTACTTCAGGGTTGGGAGTAGTGTAGACAATGGCAGAGAAATGGGAAAAGTAAAGCCTAGAGAGATGAATGAGTAGAGCATTCTAGTACAAATGAAAGGTTTATTCAAGGAAATAGTGGCCCTGGTTCCTGGTGCCTGAAATTTACATGAAGAAAGTCTGACCGTTAGTGGAAGATCAGAGAGGAATGAGAAATGACACAATTGCTTAGTTTGGAACCAAGATTTCAAAATGGCAATTCTAAAATTTACATTTTTAGGGGATGAATTATCATGACTAAATGCCATTTTTCTTCATAGGAGATGATGTCTGTTCATGTGACAACACGACATTTTATAAATAACACATTGTACCATTCTGCACTGTTCAGAAGGAAATATGCCTGCTGTCCACGCCGTTTCTGTCTTATTATCTCACTGCTTTATCTCTCAATAAATTATACACTATTCCAAAGAATTATGTTCACAGTGTCTTTTTTTCTTGCTCCAAAAGACCATGAAAAAAGTAAAGTCTGTGTTGTAAACTGTGGAACATCCGGGCCTTTTTGCTAAAGACACATGGATGAGCACACAGTCAAAACTACCATAAACTGGGAGGGTTTTTCAACTCTGCCATTTGTTCACATACTAAGATCATCTTTAGCCTTCTTCCCCCCTTTCTTTCTATATAGTCTATGAGAAGTCCCACATCAAGCAGCTCCCTCTCATTATCTCTGATTTTGTTATCTGCATTTGTCTCCAATCCTTGGTACTCACACATCTCAAGAATGAAGGGTCATAAGATGTGTTCATAAATCCAGCAGCTGACGACTGATACGTTTGCACAGGGAATAGACTTTACAGACACTGGAGAACTAAACGGTCTGTGGCCTTCCCCATTCAAACAGCCCGTGTGGCAGAATGGAAACACAGAGGTAATTCAGGTCCAGTTTATCACGGTGGAGAAATAGTTTCACTCAACAACTGTTGATCACTGCCTTTCTCCACAAGATCCTGTGCTATGTTCTGTGTGATTACAAAGATAACAGGACACTGTTCTTATTCCCAAAAGCCTGCAGTCTAACAAAGAAGAGAAGATTATGTAGTATCAGGGAGAGTAATGAATACAGTAAGAAAAGTAGAACTTGGGCTATATGACTTCAAAGAGGAGGATTATTTCTCACTGGTGAGGGAGCAATCATGCTTTCTAAATGATGTAATACTGAGGAGTGGGTGCTGTGTTAAAGGGCTGGAGCATCTTTTATTTTTAAGATTTATTTATTTGTTTGAAAGGCCAAGTTACAGAGAGGCAGAGGCAGAGGCAGGGAGAAAAGTTCTTCGATCTGCTGGTTCAATCTCCAAATGGTCACAGTGGACAGAGCTGTGCCAGTCTGATGCCTGGAGCCTCTTCTGAGTCTCCACTGTGAGTACAGGGGACCAAAGACTTGGGCCCATCTTCCACTTCTTTTCCAGGCCATAGCAGAGAGCTGGATCGGAAGTAGAGCAGCAGGGACTTGAACTGGCGCCCATATGGGATGCTGGCACTGCAGGCGGCGGCTTTACTGGCTACACCACAGCGCTGGCCACAGTTGAGTCTCTTCTGATGCTGGCAGCCCATGCTGGAGTGCCAGTTTGAGTCCTGGCTGCTCACTTCATCCAGCTCCCTGCTAGTCCACCTGGGAAAACAGTGGACGATGGCATGGCCCCAGTGCTTGTGCCCCTGCCACCTATGTGGGATACCCTGATGGAGTTCCAGCCACCTGGCTTTGATCTGGCCCAGCCACAAGCATTGCAGCCATAGGGGGAATGAATCAGTGCATGGAACATCTCTCCCTCTCTCTCTCTCTCTCCCTTTCAGTCTGCCTTTCAGATAAATAAAAACAAAAACTTAAAAATATGCAATATTGGGCCTCTGCCCTAATGTTTGGACAAGAATTGTGCATCAATAAACCTGCACACCCAGACACTAAGTCATACTTTTGTCAGTGTCATCATCTATTACTACCAAACTCTAGTTTATTCGTCCCAGGAATTGTTCTATTTCACCTCATTGTACCTGATCCTAAAGATCTCAAGAAAATAAGAATCAAAAATACGAAATATTTTTCTAGATTAAATGGATTTCAAGGTTTTACTTTTGCTTACATTTCTTACAACCTTTCCATTTATTTGGATAACTGCAGAGAAATAAGCTAAAAGGCAGTGAAATAAGCAATGGTACCCAAAGACCCTTTCCAAAATAACATTCTAGTTTTCTAATTTCATTTTAAGTCTTAAGTTTGCCTTGACTCTAACAGCACTTTAGTGAGCACCAAATGTCACTGCAATTATGAAAATAACCATCAAAGAAAATGACAGCTTACTAGATCCGCTATTCTAAAACAGAAGCACTTAGGAACCAGAAGAATCTCCATCGCGGAGATACAAAGATTTGATGGGGAGGTGAATGTGATCATTTAGCTCAGAGCCCTTCTCCTTTCTTTTGCTTCTTCTGAGTGCTTTAAATTATATATCTACTGGGAGAACTAACCTGCATCTTTCCTTTTTAAATTTTCTAGTACATGAAACATAATTAACCTTAAGGAGTAGTGACACTGGATATCCAAGCTTCCTTTTTTTTTTAAGTTGTTTTAATTAGTCCAACATATGTTCAGACACTGATGACATGCAGTCCAACTTTTACTTTGAATTGAATAAAATCTGCTTGGACAAGATAACTATATCAATTTGTAATATAACACCAACAATTCTTAGTGTATGTGTATTGCTGGGTGATAGATTTCAGGTGGTTCACCCATCGTGATCAATTCAAACAAAAGCTTATTCCCATTATTCCACACATTATCAAACCTATCACCCAATACAAACATTTAATTTTAATTGGTTATTGTCTAAGCACAGGTGCTGTGCCAAAGAGTGCTATTTTTATGTCAATATTTCTAAATCATTCTGCACATGTTGTGAAGATGGAAGTAACATTTTGGATGTTTTTTATTATATTAAATTGCTTTTATAGTGAGGTAGAAATAAGGGAAATAATAAGTTATTTCAGCACAGAAAAATTAATCAATTTCTTGGTATATGTTACATTGAGAACTTATTTTCTATGAAAAAATGACCAAGGGGTAAGTAAAAGGCATATTGAAACTTAATTTTTCAAATGTTAACATGAAATACTGTCATATATAAGAATCTTCTGTATTACAAGGAGAAAAGTGTTTCTTATATTTTAAATTAAATTCAAAGGTTGTAACAATCTTAAGTGACATGCATTGTTTGGCAAAGAACTGTTTATCAGGCTGTAAATTTAAGGTAATTTTCAATCCTAAGGTTTTGTTTCTTCAATTTATATTTTAAGCAACAATAAACATATTATATGAATTGCATCACTAAAAAGCCATTTGTGCATGTTTATATAGACAACTTAAAATTTGTTGCATTTGTTAGTTGCTAAATTGTGGTTTTCAAGTCACAGAACAGTAGGCCTCAAGATCAAAAGCCACTGTGGTTGCAGGCAGAATCACAGCAAATTCTCATTGCTTTATGGGCATTGGGAGAGAAGAAGAGCTTAAAATACTTAAGAGGATGTGACTACATATTGCTAAAACATTCCATAAAGTGAAGGATTTAGTCAATTATCCAAAGATTTTTTTGGTCCAAAGGCCAGGCAATGGTGGAAAGCTCACAGTATTTTACGATGATTATGGATGGTTATTTGGTAAAGGTCACACCCCTTCATGTCCCAAAACACATGCACTTGTTGTGTTCTTGGCTGGCTTCTTACTAAGACTACCCGGGAGGGTAACACTTTTGTATAAGCTAAATTCAGGATATACATACATTATTTTAGGGTAGTTTGTAGTTATGTGTAAGTGAATAGGCCTCACTTTGAAGTGTGGTTCTCTTTTAGTGATAAATGCTCAACAAAGGTTTTCTTTTAGCTTGAGCACACTATTCCAGAATTTTTGCCCTGGAACTTGAATCCAGTTAAAATTGTGTGTGTGTGTGTGTGTGTGTGTGTGTGTTTGAAGTAAATGTAATCCTGTACTCCTAGATTATTACTTCTAAATATTTAGTTTTGACAAGTACTCTGCCTGTTCCTTATTGAAAATTTGTTCTGAAGTTACAATTTTATTTTTATCCTATATAGTACTTTATCATTTATTATTATTATTATCAGTATTGTCCCTTGCCACTAAATCATTCCATTTAGTTATGACTGGTAAAACAGCAACAACACTAACAAGATGTCAACTATGATTTATACACAATTACACAGTCCATAGTCACATGTCACTTAATGATATATTCTTTTTTTTAACTGAAATTTCAGTGTAAGATTCATTTCATTTTATTTACTTCAAAGGCAGAGTTACAAAAAAAGAGGGTGAGACAGAGAGAGAAATCTTCCATCCGCTTATTCACTCCCCACAAGACTGTAACATCTAGGGATAGATGGTGCCAAAGCCATAGCCCAGGAGCTTCTTCAGGGTCACCAATGTGCATGCATGGACCCAAGCACAGGGCCATCTTCTGCTCTTTCCTGGACACATTAGAAGGGATCTGGATCAGAAGTAGAGCAGCCAGGACTCAAACTGGTGCCCTTATGCTTTGCTAGCATCACAGGCAGTGGTTTAAGCCACTAAGCCACAGCACAGGACCCCAGAGATACAGTTTAAGAAGTACATCCTCAGGTGATTCTGTCCTACAAACATTAAGACTACATGAATATATTAATGAAAACCTAGACGGTATAAAGCCTAACACACATATAGCCTATGTGGCATAGTTACCATCATATATGTGGTGTTGATTAAAACATCACTGTGTGGTACATAACTCCGTATAAATACTCTAATGTATGTTATTCAATATAGTTTGGGAAGGTTTAGTCAGAACAATTATGCAAAAATTAAATAAAATCAATAGGATACAAATTGGAAGGAGAATGTAAAATAATCCCTGTTTGCATATGACATGATCCCTATATATAGGGAATCAGAAAGACTCCACTAAGAGACTATTGGAACTAATAAGACAGGTTGGTAAAGTTGTAGTCTATAATATCAACACACAAAAATAAATGCTATGGCTTAGAAGGAATATATAGGAACAATCTCATTCACAATAGCTATAAAAATTTAAACACTTTGTAATAAATTTGACCAAAGGTATTAAAGATCTCTACATTGAAATTTACAAAACATCAAAGAAAGAAAGAAAAGTAGACACAAATGTATGGAAGAATCTTCTATGTTCATGGATTGGAAGAATTAGTTTCATCAAAATGTCTGTACTACTGAAAGCAATTTACAGATTCAACGCAATCCCAATCAATATACCAAGGATATTCTTCTCAAACCTAGTACAAATGATGCTAAAATTCATATGGAAATACAAGAGATGCAGATTACCTAAGACAATCTTAAACCACAAAAAAACAAAGCTAGAGGCATCACCATACTGGATTTGCAACACACTACATGGCAGTTATAATCCGAGTAGCTTGGCGCTAGCACAAAAATAGGCATGTAGACCAATGGAACAAAATGGAAACTCCAGAAACCAACCCACACAACTATAATCAATTAATCTTTGACAAAGATGTCACAATAAATCCCTGCAGAAAAGACAGTCTCTTCAACAAGTCATGCTGGGAAAATTGGATCTATGTGTGCAAAAATATGAAACAAGACCCCTACCTTACATCTTACACAAAAATCCATTCAAAATGGATGAATGATCTAAATTTATTACCTGTTACTATCCAATTACTAGAGGAGGACATCAGAGAACTCTGAAAGATATTGGCATAGGCAGACTTCTTAGAAAAGACTGCAGTAGCATAGGCAATCAAAACCAAAACAGACAACAGAGATTACATCAAGCTAAGAAGCTTCTGCATTGCAAAATAAACACTCAACAAAGTGAAGAGGAAATCAATAGAATGGGAAAACATATTTGCAAACTATTAAATGGATAAAGGATTAATATCCAAAATCTATAAAGATCTGAAGAAACTGAACAGCTAAACAAACAGTCCAGTTAAGAAGTGGGCAAGGATTTGAATAGGCATTTTTTAAGAAAGGAAATTCAAATGACCAACAGACACCTGAAAAATGTTCAGGGTCACTAGTCATCAGGGTAATGTACATCAAAAACACAGTGAGCTATTACATCACCCCAGTTAAATGAGTTATCATTTAAAAATCAAAAAAAAAAAAAAAACAATAAATGTTGGTGAGTATGTAGGGGAAAAGGTACACTAATCCACTGTTAGTGGGAATGTAAACTCGTATAGCTGTTATGGAGGACAGTAGGGAGATTCCTCGGAATTTTGAAAACAGATCTACCATGTGACCTAGCCATCCCACTTCTGGGAATTTTCCTGAATGAAATGAAATCAGCATATGAAAGAGTTACTTTTACCCCTCTGCTTGTTGTAGCTCAGTTCACAATACCTAAGATATGGAATCAACCCAGGAGTCCATCAACTGATGCCTGGATAAAGGAAATGTGGTCTACATATACACAATGAGGATCGGACCTGCCTCAACCTTTAATCCCCATGCCCTGTATCTATAAAAGGAGTCCTCCCAACCTCTGACGTGGGACTTCCCCAGCCCCCGCTCCATTGGGACCGGTGAACCTTGCCCAGGAGCGGAATCCCAATAAAAGCTTGTGAATTAATTGATTTATTTGACTGGGAAGATTTGTTATGCACCAGACACCTTGCAGTCTCCTTTGAAAAATTCCTAGTTATAGCCTTAGAAATTAATATTTTATGGTAAGATAATCTGAATCTATACGTTAATATACTGTTTCCTCAACAAATTTTTAGCTACAGTTTTAACATCTATTTATGATTCTTGCCTGATTGAATTTTTAAAATGATGGCTGTCAGGTAGTGATTTCTTTCTGCATTTATTAACTGGAAGGTTGTTGTAAAACAGAGAACCCTCTTTTATTATAAAAAAGAAGGTTTTGGTCTCCATTTGTCTATTTACACACTTCAATTGATATGGAGTCATAGACTCTTGTTCTAACTTGATGGATTGTATTTTGTGCAACTGAGAAGCTACATGGCTCAGATCTCCTCTCAGAATATTCTGTTCTGAGGATGTTTCCAGCTTTCTGTCTTCTGACTCACTGCAATGCTCACTCCAGATCCATGGTCCCCTGGAGATGTACCTGGGTCAAGGCAGAAATACACATGGAATACTACTCAGTTGAAACGAAGAATGAAATCCTGTCTTTCAGAACAAAATGGATGCAAATGGAAGCCATTATACTTAGTTAAATAAATCAGTTCCAAAAAGGCAAATACCATATGTTTCCCTGATGTGTGGTAGCAGAGTACTAAATAATGTAATGTATATCAGCTAAACTGACATTTTTAAAATTGATTATTGTTACAGCCCTTGCCTCTATTGTTGAAGAATAGTGTTTTTTTCTTCTTATTTTTTGAGTTCTTTATTTAGTGGATAGTTAATCTTAAGATTATAAAATAATTTAAAAGTATGTCATTGTAAAAATTAAAATAAAAAATAAAAAGGAAGGAAGTGGAAGGAGGGAGCATGAGCAGGAGGGAGAGTAGGGTAAGTATCACTGTGCCCCCAAATCTGTATATAGGAGCACATGAAATTTGTTCACCTTATATAGATTTAAAATAGGCAATCTTCTCTGGAAATCTCATAAGCTGTACAAGACTTTCTCCCAACTGCAGCATGGACCACAGGTCTTGCCTTCCAATCATTTCTCCTTCCTCCTCTGCCTTTATAGGAGCCAGTCCTTCACTGTATGGATAATCTCCCTGCTTACTCCTCCCCCTGTTCCCTTACCCTTCACAGAATTTCCCCCAATACATTGAATGCACTTAGAATTCTGTCTTGCTGCTGCTTTTTCAAGAGCACAGACTGACACATTCTCTAACCATTGACATTTATTTTGAAGCTTGAGTTTCCAAAGTTGTCTAGTATATCATTTTTATCATTTTGTTTTGAAATGATTTTAGATTCCCATGGAAAATGCAAAGTAAGACAGCTCTAGTTGTTTGGTCTTAATGTAGTTTCTCCCAGTGATGGCCAAACATAAAGATTACCAAACATAATGCAATTATCAAAACCAAAATGTTGGCATTAGATATACCTCATTCTTTTTTCTGATTTCACCAATTTTTCCATGCACCTCTTAAATATGTGTGTGGGGCTTCTATGAAATATAAATTTGTTTAATCTCTATTAAGGTAAAGACAGAGAATTGCTCATCACCTCAAAGAAGCTCCCCTTGGATACTTTTTTGATGTAGTGATCTTTCTGTAGCCCTAATCCCTGGAACCACTGTTATTTTCTCCATCACCATAATGTTGCCATTTTGAGAACATTATATAAGTAGACTCAGGTAGTATGTAATTCTGAGTTTTGATGTTTGTTACATTAACGCAATACTCAAGAGAACCACCAAGAGGTAGCATGTACCAAAGTTCATTCTTTTCATTGCTGAGTAGTATGCCATTATATGAATATATCAGAATCTGTTTAACCATATCACCTATTTGAAGATATTTGTGTTGTGTTTCTGATTTTTGGCTTTTATACATGTTCTGATACGATCACTTTAACATATCACTCAGTGTAGGTACAAGCATGTTTTTAATTTTTTCTGGAATAAATACCAAATAGTCATATGATAATAGTTATTGCCTGGTCTTATGACACGTGTAAGTTTAATTAACCAGGTATTACTGATCTTAATTACTGATTTATTTAAACAGATATTACTGATCAGATATTACTGATACCAGAGTGGCTTTATAATTTATGCCACCACTCCTTTTGATATAATTCCATCATTATTTTGTTGCTCTCTAATTTTTGCTACATCCTCTTCTATAGAATCAACTAATTCTCCAAATCGCCCTGGCTCCTTTTAGGGAGGTATGGAATTCACAAACCAAGATCTGAGCAGCGGTTAGGGATGCCTACCTTCATTGGAGTACTGGATCCAATTTTCACTGTTTCCCATAAATGCAGTTGCTGGAAGCCAGCGGTGATGGTTAAAGTAACTGGCTCAATGCTGTTCACATGGAGGACCAGGATTGTGCTTCTGGCTTCTGGGTTTTGGAGTAATTGCAGGTCTGGGGAGTGAATCAGTGGAAGGAGCTCTTTTTCTTTTTGTCTTTCTCTATGCATCTCAACAAAACTTTTTTGCTTTTATTTATTTATTAAAAATTGTTATGATAAACAGAACAGATTTTATGCATTCCATAGGTATAGTTCCAAGAAGACAATCACACTTTCCTCACTACCTTTCCTCCCTATACCCCTTTATTTTTCCCCCTCTCTTCAGAATGGGCTTTTGGTCTAGGAGTTAAGATGTTCCTATGCGATTTCAGAGTGCCTGGGTTAAATCCTCTCCTCTGGCTCTGGACTTGAGCTTTCTGTTAATGGGGACTCTATAATGGCTCAATGGATTTGGTTCCTTCTACCCACATGGCAGAACTGAATTGAGTTCTAGCTCCTAACTTCATTATCAGCATTTAGGAAGTGAACCAAGATTTTTCTGCCTGCCTTTAAAAGAAATAAAATGAAAAAGAAAAAAAAACATATATGACCTGTAGGTGTGCTCATGATCAATGTAATATATACATGCACACAAGGATCAATATCTATATTAATTTAGAATCAATTAACTTATTTGTCTAAACTTGCATTTATGCTGCTTCTTCCAATTCCATTCTAGCATTACAAAGGTCATTTAAGTCCTTCCATTTCCATATTGTAATTCCCCTCGTAGTGAAAAATGTATTTTCCATATTTTTCATACACTTATTTACTTAGGGTGCACAGAAAATATTTCAAAAATTTTTATTGATACCACATAAGAAATATCTATCAAGTTCAGTATTTGTATATGGTATTTAAATGAAATACAGTGTTAAAATTTGAGTTATTTTTTTACACATTGTAATGTAGTAAAATTAACATAATTAGATTCATTTGTTTTTATTTTTATCATTATTTTATATGACTTTGTTGATATCTATCATGTATCTATCAATCTCTTTCTGTTACAGTATTTGAACCAAGTATTTAACATATATACCAATAAATCTGATTATTAAAACAAACGTTTCAAATAAGGATGGGCATTTGGCTTAGTGGATAAAATGCCAGTTAAGACACCTATGTCCCATATCAGATTACCTGAGTTCAAAACCCTACTCTAGTCCATAATTCCAGCTTCCTGCTAATGTAGACCGTGGGAGACAGGAATTGATGGCTCAACTAGTTGGGTCCCTAACACCTATTTCAGAGACCTGGACTGAGTTTTCAACTCCTGGTTTTGACCTGGCCTACCTCTAGCCATTTAAGATGTTTTGGGAAAAAAAAAAACAACAACAAAAAAAGCAGATGAGATTCCCTCTCTTTCTCCTTCTTTTTTCTCTTTCTCTTTTTGTCTCTAGCCTCTAAAATTATTTAAATAAGGTAAATAAATAAATGCTAAATGTATAAGAAAATAACATGTTTTCATATTATGAATGAAGTCCTTGTGGACCCTTCCCATATTTCATAGTGATAACATTATTATAGGTATCTACTAGCCTTAACATTCCTCATGCGCTTCTGTTTAGATTTTCTTAAATATATATGCATCCTTAACATGTTTCTCCTTTTTTTTTTTTTTTTTTTTTTTTTTTTTTTTTTTTGACAGGCAGAGTTAGACTGTGAGAGAGAGTGAGACAGAGAGAAAGGTCTTCCTTCCATTGTTTCACCCCACCAAATGGCCACGGTGGCCGGTGTGCTGCGCGGATCCGAAGCCAGGAGCCAGGTGCTTCCTCCTGGTTTCCCATGCCGGTGCAGGATCCAAGAACTTGGGCCATCCTCCACTGCCTTCCCGGGCCACAGCAGAGAGCTGGACTGGAAGAGGAACAACAGGGACAGAACCGGTGCCCCGACCAGGACTAGAACCCGAGGTGCCAGTGCTGCAGGCAGAGGATTAGCCTAGTATTTTTTTTTTTTTTTTTACCTTTTTTCATCAATTGAATCATACTGCATTCACTGTTTCTTACCACAAAGAAATACTTACGAGCTACAATTTATTTATTTTTACTATTGTAGTGTTTCAAACATGAAATTTAGCCACAGCTTTTGTCAATAAACAACTACTTAGTGTTCAGTCTCTTTTCTGTTGTTGTTGCAATGACAGTGTTTCAATAAATACCGCTGTGCTGTCTCTCCCCACTTATGTGCAACAGATGCCTTATGTCCTCAGAATATACGTTCTAGGCTGAAGAGTACATGCATCTTTAACTTTATGCAGGTATTGACTAGAAGCTGTACAAAATGGTTCTAACAAGTTACACTATTACTAGCAGAATGTAAGAAGTCATTATTATTATACGTTCACCACAAATTGCTATTATGAAAGAGTAAATTTTTCCCACTGATAGATGCAAAGTAATGTTTCATTTTGGTTTTAATTTCCAAGAGTCTAAGTAAATTTTGTCCTCTCATTAAGGTTTTATTTTCTATGAGATGATGACACCTCTCTGTTTCACATTTTTAAATGTCTTTTGTTTTTCATCTTTTTCTCATTGATTTGTTAGAGCAATTTATAGACTCTTATTTCTCATCAGTTGGTAAATAGGGTTTGCAAATATCTTCATTCTATTGGCATTTTTTACTAGATACTATTTTTGGATATATAAAATTGAATAATTTAAAATGTGTATATTTATGAATTTTATTTATATTTTGTACTCAATAGATCTTTTTAAGATATTCTTCCCAGTTCTCAAACCCCAAACATACTTCCTTATATTCTAATATTCAAATTTAGGTTATACTATTACTTTGAATTGATTCTGGGTAGTATATTTAATGTGGATCAGATTCTATTTCTCCTCTATGTATTATATTGTTCCAGAAAATGTCCAGAAGTCTTTTGCCACTGACATGTGAAGCCAGTCATTTCTTTTTTTTTTTTTTTTTTTTTTTTTTTTTGACAGGCAGAGTGGACAGTGAGAGAGAGAGACAGAGAGAAAGGTCTTCCTTTGCCGTTGGATCACCCTCCAATGGCCGCCGCTGCAGCCGGCGCACCGCGCTGATCCGATGGCAGGAGCCAGGATCCAGGTGCTTTTCCTGGTCTCCCATGGGGTGCAGGGCCCAAGCACCTGGGCCATCCTCCACTGCACTCCCTGGCCATAGCAGAGAGCTGGCCTGGAAGAGGGGCAACCGGGACAGAATCCGGCGCCCCAACCGGGACTAGAACCCGGTGTGCCGGCGCCGCAAGGTGGAGGATTAGCCTATTGAGCCACGGCGCCGGCCGCCAGTCATTTCATATACCCAATTTCTACATTTGTGCATATTTTTGGATTTTCTACTCGTTTATTAATCTGCTCCTATACCAATACTCACTCTTTTCATTAAAACAGGTTTATAAGATTTATTATAAAGCAAACCTTCCTAATCTATTATTCAGAAATATCTTGTTATTTCTTACTTTTTGTTTTCCCATATTAATGTTTGGAATCAGCTTGTCAAATTTTATTAAAATCTCTGTCAGTGTCTCTTTGAGTTTTCCCTGAACATAAAGATTATTTTAATGAGAATTACTATCTCAATGATATTGAAATTATTAATGAAAACATTTCTTTTTTATGTAAGTCATCTTGAATGTCCTTCAATAAATTTTTATAATTTTTTCCACAAAATTATGAATATTGGGGCCAGCATTGTGGTGTAGCAGGTTAAGCTGCTACCTGCAATGCCAGTATCCCATATAGACAAAGGTTCAAAACCAGCTGCTCCATTTCTGATCCAGCTCCCGGCTAATGCTCTTGGGAATGCAGTGAAAGATGGCCCGAGTGCTTGGGTCCCTGCACCCACGTAGGAGACCCAGAAGCAGCTCTGGGCTCCTGGCTTTGGCCTGGCACAGCCCTGGCCATTTGGGGAGTGAACCAGTAGATGGAAGATCTCTCTCCCTCTCTGTCTCTCCCTCCCACTCTGTAACTCTGCCTTTCAAATAAACAAGTCAACTTTTAAATTCTCTAAAAAATTCTGAGTATCTTTATGTTTAATCTTAGGATTCTTTTATATTTGATGCTGCTACCAATGTTAAATGCTTTTTAAATTATATTTACTTGTGTTGCTGTTGGATAAAAATGTACCTTATTTTTCATATGGCTTGTATATGGCAGCTTGTTGAATTCTTATTAATTGTAATTATTTGTAGATTGTGTTAGTTTTTTTTAAGCAGGCAATTATAGTAACAGCTGCACACAATGGTATACTTACTTCTTCTTTTGTTCAGAATAACATATAGTGTGTGTGTTTATGTGTGTGTATGTGTATAATTTTTTTTACTGTGTTGGTTACAGATGCCTAGTACATAATGAAATAGAGATAGTATATGATAGCAAGTGTTTTGCTCCTTGTTTGCTATTGAAGGGAATGCTTTTAATGTTTTAAATTTTTATGAGGGGCAGGCATTGTGGCATAGCAGATAAAGCCATTCCCATATAGGGGAGGATTCGAGTCCCAGGTGCTGCACTTCCAATTCAGCGCCCTGGTAACGCACCTGGGAAAGCAGTGGAAGAAGACCCAGTTACTTGGGCCCCTACACCCATCGGGAGACCTGCAAAAAGCTCCCAGGTCCTGCCTTCAGCCTGGCCCAGTTCTGGTTGTTACAGCCATTTGGGGAGTCAACCAGAAATGTAAGAAAGTCACCCTTGTGTGTCTCTCCTTCCCTCCTCCCCCAACTACTTTGTCTTTCAAGTAAATAAAATAAATCTTTAAAATTATTTATGATTTGCTGGTATAATTTACAGATACAGTAAATTTATACATTAATGAAAGAAAATTCTTGTCAATAATTTTCCTTTTTTTTTAAACTTAGCATGAATTTGCGTTGAATTCTTTTGAATGCTTCAAAATTTTTATTTATTTGAGAGATAAAGACAGAGATAGAAAGAAATTTCTTAAATTTGCTGGTTCACTTCCCAAATGCCTACAAAGGCCAAGACTGGACCAGGCTGAAGACAAGAGACAGGAACTCAGTCAAGGTTTCCAAAGTGGGTGGCAGGAGCTCAACTACTTGCACCATCACTGCTGCCTCCCTGGGTCTGCATCATCAAGAAACTTGAATCAGGAGCTGGAGCCAGGGATTGAATTGAGACGTTTTGATGTGGGTGGGCAATCTACCCAACATCCTAACCACTCCATAGCACGAATGTCTGCCTTGGAATACTTTTAAAGCAACTATTGAGATAATAATGTAGATTTTTTCCCTTTTATCTGTTTATGTGGCAAATTGCTTTAATAGATTTTAATATCTAAAACCAACTCTGCATTCTCAATATAAAACCGACAAATTTATTAATAGATTAAGTAGCTAATGTTTTGTTTAGGATCTCTGTAGTAATATTCAGGAGATATATTAGCCTATAGTTTTCCTTCTAGTGCTATTCTTGTCTGTTGGGGTATCAATGTCAAATTAGCTTTGAAATAAACAAAATATTCTCTCTCTCTCTGTTCTCAGAGACCAATACAACCTTGATGTTGCCTTCCATTTAGCTACATGTTAGACAGGCTTATTCCTGATTGTAGTTCCCCAAGCCTCCCTTTTCTTAGAACAGCTAATTTAGAAAATTCGCAATTGTAAATTTTCCTTTTGTTCCTTAGAGATACAAATCTACAACACAGGGACATATTTCCAAAGTGCTTAGAGGTTATTTCATTGAAATAAAATAAATAATATGCATATTCTGATATTTCTTCAGTTACCAATTATCAGCATTTCTATTTCACTTATACCATGCACCCCCCCATTTCCTGTACTACACACAGAGAGAGAGACAGAGAGAGAGAGAGAGAAAGATCTCTCTGTGTGTATGTATGTTTGTTTTTTAGTCTCCCATAACGGTTTTATCAAATTTGGGGAAGTAAACTTCTAAAATACTTGGTAGGCCAAAAATCAAGGAATCTTTCAGTTCCTTTCCTTCTATTAGATATCTTCTCGAGTCTTCTATCTTCCTTTTCCATCCTGTGGGCTTGCTCTCTCTGTCAGATGTACAGCTGCATCCTGGTGTTTCCTTCTACCTCACCATGGAATTTCATTCCCCCTTCTTTTGCCTAAGAGACCCTGGTTCCTGCTCTTTTCTTTTTCTGATTTATTACTTTTTTTATTCCTTGAGCTTTTAAAGCATTATTTATAGGATGCAGGGTTGATGAAATATTGGTAGTTCACAAGTCAGAATAACATTTTCATTGTATCTTATAACTGGTCGGTAGGTTAGTTAAGCATAGAATTCATATTTAGAAATATTTTTTACTCAAATTTTTGAAGGCATTGCTCAGGCCTCTTATTTTCTAGTTTTAGCTGTGATTACTGAGTATTCAGAGGGCAACAGTAATCTTAATTCCTTCCTCTAAAGTACTTCAAGGTCTATCTTCTATTCGCAGAATTCTGAAATTTCAAGATGGTAGATTTTAGTGAGGATGTTAATTTGTTTTATTCAAGATTCTAGACACTTACAGTACCCCTTTGATTAAGAAACTCAAGTTCAATCCTAAGAAATACTATTTTTATTTATTTTCATAATTCTCTATTTTCTCTTCTTTTTCTTTCAAAAATTATTTACATTGGCTGTTGTATCTCTGGAAATAAAGAATTTAATCCTGATATCTCATTTTTCTATTGTTCATCTTATTTATTTGTTCCAAATTCCAAAAAATGTACTCAATTCTATTGACAAGCAACCTATTAATTGGCTTGAACCATATATTTTCAGTTTCAGGAGTTTTTTTCTTTTTCTGTTTGTCCATGTGTTTTTGGCATCCTCTTTTAGTTTCACACACAAAATGCCTTCTGCTCTCTCTATGAAATTCATCACATTTCATTTTCTATGTTTTCTATTACATGTTTTTATTTCCTTTTACAACTTTTCTTGGTTTGCTCCTTTATTTTTATGCCACTGGCTTCCTTATTCACCCTGCTTTTCTTGCCAGTCCTTTACACCTAAGAATGAGAAAAAAGCACTGAAATGCTAACTGCAAGCTTTGTGTGCATGACTCGGGTTTTGACCAGAGAAATTTAGTGGAGCATGATCAGGCAGAGGCTGTAGTATTTCATTCAAGGACCCAAAATGTCAGAATCTATAAGCATTCTCTTTCAAGTAATTATAGTTGTGTTTTTTTTTTTTTTAAGTAAGAATTCTGTAATATCCTGCCTGGGTAGGAAACTGATTGTAGGCCTTATAGATGTAAGAGAGAAAGACGTTTTCTTATCACTCATTTCACTCATTGTAAATGACACGTTCATTTTGGAAAAAAAGCAGAAGCCAACAGAATAAAAATCATAAAATCAATGTGGAGGGCATATTTTACATTTCTTGGTACGTTCCTTATTTGAAACCTGCACTTACTATATTCTGCAATGCATTGTTTGCTGATGGCTTCTTTTACTTTCTCTCCCGGATGTCGAGTTTCTGGGAACCCAAATCCTCCATGTGGAACTCATCCTAAGGCTGCCCAGAGTAGGACGTTTAGAGGAACTAGGACCTGTCCCTCCTGGAGAGCAGACCTGGTGACAGGTCTTGGTCCTAATAGTACAGTCCTTCAAGTCGCCAGTTAAAGTTTTGCATCTGCTTTCCAATGCAATTCTCTCTCTCTGTATTCAAAGCCAGGCAATGCCTCTGGCACCAGTTTTGGCTTCCTGAAAAGTCCAGCAAATTACCCCAGAATCTTGAGGGACTTTCCCCAGAGCTCTTTTCATTCAACTTAGGTGATTGTTGAGCAAACTGCTTTGTTTTCCACCAGAGGAAACATTATAAAGAAGTTTTTACTGAAAATACAACTTCTTGGCATTTCAAATCTCTTATGCACCCTTAAAGTAATGTTTGAGCTAAAGAGGACAAATTAGCAGACTAGTTTTCAGCTTTTTTTCAAAGTCTTGCTTAGGTGGTTTTGTAGCCTGCTATTAGATACAGGGTTTGGTTTACGCATCTGAAGTTCCAGATGAAACCGAAGTAGAATCTTATTTTGACATAATGTTACTCCATTATCTCTCGAATAAATTATTCATAACCAAAATAAATAAGAAAGGGAAAAAAAGTCCCTGACCAGAAGCCAGGGACTTTTCTTAGCATATAGCAGGTATTTTTTCCTTTATTTTTGTTATGCTACGTTTCAATTTTGTTTTGACTCTCAGTAGTCATGGAATTCATCTTTTGCTTCTTTATGGTCAAGTTTAAGGTCGAGAGGATCCCTGTCATGTGGAGACTTTCCCATAATTATCATGAATTCAAAATGACAGCATATTAATTTGGATTAATATTTTTTAATGTTCCATGATCTGAATTTCTCCATACTAAGGTTTTCTTTTTTAAACTTCTATTTTTATTTATTACAAAGGTGGAGAAACATAGAGAAAGAGACAGACAGAAAGGCAGAATCTCCTATCCACTGCTTCATTCCCCAAATGCCTGTAACAACTGAGCAATTTGAACGGAAGAGGGCCAAAATCAGGCATCAGGAACTCAATCTCAATCTCCCAAATGGATGTCAGGGAACCATGTACTTAAGCCATCATTTACTGTCTCCCGGAGTGTGCATTAGCAAGAAGCTGGAACTGAAAACAGAGCTTTTACTTAAACCCAGGTACTCCAATAGGCATCCTTTGCAGCCACTGGCCCCTGCACCAGACACTTGACCCCATATTAGGGTTTCCATATAGCAAGCTCTTCTGTAAAAAGAGGAGACCTGCCATTCTGCTGTGACTGTTCGGGAGGAAATGGAAAGCATTAACTGCTCCTTAACCTGACCTTTAAACAGCTTTTGGCACCTCAGTCCACTTTTGGAGCTTTCTGGCATCATAAAATTGGGTTTCCACTTAAAACCTTTCACTAATCTGAAATCTCAGAAACAAATTAAATCGTTTATAACATAAATGAGTATGCAACCTCATGTTAGGGTTTTTTTTCATCTTTTAAATTCATCAAAATAATTCTATCCATGGTAGAATTGAGCAGCCACCCACACTTTCCACTAAAATTAGTATATTAGCTTTCCGCTGCTGAATAAAATGTATCATGATCTCATTACCTAATGCCTTAATATACAGGTGCTTATCCTGGCACATTCTCATTGTCTGGAATTATTTGACTGCATCTTGAACATAATATATTTCAAGCATCTACTGGCACAGTGGATTTACATGACTCAAATAACAGCACTTGCAATGGTTCAGCAAAACTTCATCTATAACAATTTCAACTAGGAAATTTATGTTTCATTTTCCATAATTTCTTTTGGAAAGTCTTCCTGAAACAAAGAAGAAAATGATTCTTCTATTCATTGTCACTTATGAAATAAGCTTGTTGGGAAGAGGAATTTCATTTTTGCATCTCACCTAGGGACTGCCACATGCATAAGCTCATTAGTTCTCCGTGGTTTCCCTTTACCCTTGAGATGAGAATTTCAGACTGAGTTCAAATTGATCATTCCCTTCTTTAACGCACCCCCATGTCTAACTTTAATCATAACTAGAACAAAGAGACTGAAAAATGAGAATAAATATAGATGAAGTGTCAGAATTAACTGAGTACCTACTGTGTGCCAGGAACTCTACCAGGGGCTTTACATATATTATAAATGAGGTAAATTTCAAACAATCCTAAGAAGTAGATATTATTCTTGAATTTTTCTATAGTCCTATTTTTATTAATGAAGATCTGCGAGCTTGAAGGATGGGGTCTTACAGCTAACAATATTTTTAAAATCCAAATTCTAAAACATGTTTCTCATCCTTTAAATTCCATACTCCATCCTTTAGCCTGCACTGAAGCCAATAGGAAGTCAAGGATTCCCCAGTTTCACAGGCAACTTCTTGTGGTCGAGTAATTTACGCAACCTGCTTTTGACTTTTTTGGGGAGAGCTCTGAATGAAAAGCACCTAAATTTCCTTGCCTGACCAGATAAAGAAGTTAAAAGTCAAGTTGTAAAGATTACCAGGGAACTAAACACATTCTCTATATAGAACCACACACACACACATCACATTATCGCACAAAGCTATGGCTTCATAATGGATGTGAATGGACTAACACTCAGTCATAATGGCCAAGCATAAAGGCAGATAGTAGGTTGGGGCTATAATCATAGAAGTAGATATCATTATTATTTTCCATTTAAGACTAGGTATGTATATTATACTGAGTTCTCCACTTGAGTTTACATAAGATTTTTAATAATCCAAGTTCATGTCACTACATCAATTTCAGTAAACTACACCAGAAAAAAAGAAAAGCATAAAATAAATGTGTGCTGTTGATAAATATTGTCAAATTAACATATGCATGTATACTTTAAAAATTTCATGGAAAATGGAATAAAAGGATACATTTTGGAGCCAAAAATTTGGAGTTTTCATACAACATTAATTTTCCATGAACTTCTTGAAACTTTATTGGTAGATGATTATATGAAAATGTACATATTCATATTATTTATTAGAAATGATTCTTATAATCTGTATTATTTTTTATTATTGAATTTATTCCTCATTCCTGAAAAGGCCAATGGCCCATACATTATGATAAATAAATATTCACATTTTATTTAAACCTCTGTCTTAATGTCCTGTATTTCTTTGGCCATGAAAGCTCTTGGAATGTGGCTGGCATTGGGGAATAATGAGTAAGCTGCTGAGATGCCAGTATCCCATATGGAGATCCGATCCAGGAGCCAGCTGTTCCACCTCCGGTCCAGCTCCCTGCTGAAGTGCCTGGGAAGGCAGCGGATAATGACACAAGTGCTGGGGTCCCTGCATCCATGCCTGATAAAGCTCCTGTCTCTTGGCTTCAGATCTGCCCAGCTCCAGCAATTGCAACCACATGCAGAGTGGACCAATGAATGGAAGATCTCTCTCTCTCTCTCTTTCTGTAACTCTGCCTTTCTTTATTTATTTGAAAGGCAGAGAGAGAGAGGTCTTCCATCTGCTGGTTCACTCCCCATTGGCTGCAATGGCCAGAGATGCGCCAATCCAGAGCTAGGAGCCAGGAGCTTCTTCAGGTCTCCCACACAGGTGCAGGGGCCCGAGGTTTGGGCCATCTACCATTACTTTCTCAGGCCATATAGAGAACTGAATCAGAAGTGGAGTAGCTGAGACTTGAACCGGCAGCCATATGGGATGCTGGAACTGTAGGCGGCAGCTTTATCCACTACGCCACAGCACCAGTCCTGATAAAATCTTTAAAAAAAGAAAATTATTGGATTTATAGATGTTTAGTTAGGGCCTATAAAAGAAAAATTACATATTCTACTTTTCTTATTAAACACCAATTTCCTCAGAAATTAGTAAGTTAAGAATGAGTAAGTTGATTATCTATGTTTTATTTTTGGGAGGAGGCATAAAAAATACATAAATGATCTTTGATCCTTTGCCCCTTTCATTAGTGAATTGAAACAGTCTACATAAAAATGTGTCACTTAAAAAACTGCATTGTGAGTTTCCCTTTTCTATCTATGAAGGAAAATATATAAATGTCCCTTTCCTCCAAAATGCATAGGCACACAAGATTTAAATCAACTGAAAATTTAGAACTGAAAAATCAAAAATCGAGGAAATATATTTTAACAGAATTTTCATCAGATACAGTTTATAGCTGAAAGAGTTACAGATGTTTAGCTGATCAATTCATAAGAAAAATAATTCTACAATAGTCTTCTTTTCATTCCTTTCTTAAAATTTTGTAATTTTTAAGGCATTCTACTATTAATGTCCCTGCCTTTAGTAGTTTACTTCTAATTATGCCAAGATGAGAATATCCTTTTGGTCCAAAGTGAAATTAACTTAAAAGATGAATAGCACCACATACAACTCATACTCCATTTAATTTTTTAGGAAGAGACACAAGTATATAAGATATCACTATGTCTTTGGCCACTAAAATCTATTACATTTATGCCTTGCCCTACATCTTCAGTCACTGTTTCCCATCTGTCAAAATTTTTAGCTACGGGAAGATAAAGGCTTTGTTGCTATGGTAATTATCCCATCACCTAGGTGACAGTGCTCCGATGATGTCATTGTTAAAGCAGTCTAACTCATGAAACATTTTTAGTTTTAGTTATGGTTAGGCAGAGAGAAAACTGACTGGTGTTACAAAATTAAGAGAACAAAAAATGCTGCTTCCTTAATAAACAGGGTGCTCACAAGTGAGAATTAGAAAACAAATGCTAAAATCAATTTTTCCAAATATGCCTGCTTCTAGATGGGTAAATACCCCATCAGCACTTCACAAAGTTAAAAGAAGAGGGGATAGAGTGTATCATAGAGAGAAAAAAAAAAGATAGCCAAGTATTCTCCTGGAAGGATGTTGGAAATAACATCCCATTTAAAGTATGTTCTCCCTAAGCTATCTTTTCCGTTGAATCATACTTAGAAGTTATCAAGATAAAATGCTATGCACTTCTATTTTTGTAGCATGATGTAATTCTGGAACACAGAGCTATACACAAAGAGATATAAAGAGGGACATTGAGGAAGAGAGGGAGACAGAATCTGTGCAGAAAACAGCAGAAAATCTCTGAAGCTGGGTTTCAGGTCACTGTTCAGAATATGATGAAAGAGGAGTCAGAGAAAAAAGTAGGGAGCGAGAGGGATGGATGAGAGTTTCAGAAATTCATCAGACTTCAATAGGACTTGTTGAGAGGTGACTGCCCTGTGGCCTGCACTATTTCTGCCTCATCTAAAGGACTTTTGGATGTTGTCAGAGACATACAGCATGCCATCATCCTCCATGCTTGCCAGACGGGTAAGATTGGACAAACTGTTCTCAAGAGATAGAATGTGTTTCTGATCTGATACTTCAGGAAAAGGCTTTTTGAGCTGAGAGGGCTCTATTGTCAACCATAGCCAATGTAGCCAGGAGAATGACTACCCGAAAGAAGAGCTGTGTCAGCCCCTCCCTTATGAAGATGGTGATTTTTCAGGGATCCTCTTTCGCTTCCTCATGCTCTGCTGTCCTGTGCTGCATACTGGCCTACTCTATTCTCTCATGCACTAAGGGCTGCATGAAGAGAGGAATCCAAGTAGCATATTTCATATGTAAGGAAATGTTTCAGACAGGTTCCTTCTCCTGTGGAACAATTATATTTAATAATGCTATATTGCATACTTGGAATTCATTAAGAGATTAGAGTTCACCATGTACAAAGATTTGCTTAACTTGATGGTACTGATCATTTCACACAGTATTTTATTACATGCATACCTCAAGTAGATGTACAATTTCTATCACGATTAGACTTGAACAACTCTGAAAAAAATACCTCAGAGTGGAAATACAAGTAAGTGCCATGTAGTGGTCTAATCCTAATTCGGGGTCTAATATCCTCTGACTCTTCAGCATGGAGGGATTCATCACCATCTATGTCGGTCAAGCTGATGGGATCCATTCAGGACAACCTAGCTGTATAAGCCTATGTGAACTCAGCATGTTAGTCTCCCATGGTAATTGTATGTTAGCACAGGAACTCAGAAGCAATAAGGTTTCTCCCGAGATGGCCAAACTCCAGGACTATGGGACTTAGGCTGGTGGTGGGAGGCCAGGCTTTGGAAAGAGGAAAGTCTCCGGAAGCCTCCCAAATCACACCACTGAGGCCACTGTTCTATTTCCATATGACTAAAAGTATTTGGGGCTTAATTTTTGGGGGGGAGCAGATGTGCATCCATGCTTGTACATATTCATTTCCTGGCTACATAAAAATCAGGCAAAATAGGAACCGATGATGAGTCACAAGCTCAACTGGGAGAGGAGAAGCCACCAGGCATCACCTCTTCTCTTGTGGAAACTGGTAACGGGTCCATTAATTGTGGTGTTTTAGTCAATTTCCAGGGCTAATGTGAAAGACATTCCCTGATTAAAAATTAGCCTTAATTCAATTAACATCTTCATATGTCTTGTTCTTGGTATGTACAACACGACTTGACACTGCACTGAGGAGATGGTTTTGATGGGAAAATGTCTTATGTGAGCGATATTGCTTTACAGTGCCTGTTGGTTTCAAATCCTAATTGGGCCTCTTTGTTTCCCCAAGGGAGGGGGGAGGGGACACACACACACACACACACACACTAAAGCTTGGAATCTAAATTTCTAAAACCCCTAGGTGTCAGATTGAACCACCAACATCATAAATCAAGCTCATTAACAGTATCTGATTGAGCTTATCTGCCTCATATCACCAGGGAGGCACTAGCTGGCAGGGCCTTTGCAGATAGAATTTTCAGTAGATACCATCATTAGAACTCAGTAAAATAGCCATCCACAGAACAGCTTGCAGCAGTTGCTTCTGTATCATAATTACAGAAATGATTACAGTAGCAAATATTAAAAAAGTGCAGTTATGCATAATTTCTACAACACGGAATCTAATTTAGCAGCAGTAAAAACAGTAATAAAAGCATTGCCCAGTGATGGGACAAAGCAATTTTCAGTCAAGATGCTTAAAAATAACATGAGTTTTCTTACAGCTGGATTCATTGCTATCATGGTGTGCTTAGCCTTCTGCTTGAAGGAGCTTCATCAAGACCTGGCCAGTAACCGTGTTAGCTAACATGGGATTCTAATGGATTTTTCAGACAAAATAATATGACTTCTGGATTCTCCCAAAAAGCTGCAGCTTTGGCGAAAGATATCCACAGAGGGTAATAAAGTCTCAGAAGGAAGGCACTGCCTGCTTCAACTGGAGAATAAAGCTCTCTAATGAAAATCAGCACGAACTAATTCCTTTGAATCCCCATTTTCCATCCAGGCACTTCATAATCGTCTTCACTCTGTCTCCAGTTGTTCTTCTACTAATATGCATCCATACCAATGCTCCTCTAGTATATTTTAAACTCTTGAATGGAACAGACTCTAACTGATTCATGTTCCCAAGCTCTCCCTCCTGGAGAGTCCTGAATAGTGCTGTGCACAAAATAAATGCTATATGTGTTTGTCAGATTAAATTGATGAACCTTACCTGTGAAGTTATATAAATTAAATGTTCCCCCAGAGATGTCAGAAGAAAGAAAACAACATGCAATGTATGAGCTCAGATGAACATAAATGTGTCCCCACCCCGAGCTGTTCACTGCATCATCTGAGTCTTTAAGGAAAACCTAGCTGCCAGGTGCCACTCCAGATCATTGAAAGCAATTCCTGCAAATGGGCACAGAGGTCTTCTAAGCTCTTCAGAATGCTCCAGGGTTGAGAATCACTGACTTAACAGGTGTGAGTAAATAGACACGGACAGTGTAGGAGTGGAAAATAACTATCTAGGGGTGAAGAAAGAGCTTCCTCTGCATGTGTCTTTGGCAATGTGTTGGGGCCCACCGCATGGCCTGCATTCTGTTAAAGACATGCCTGGCTGCACTACAAAGGCGACCAGTTAAGTTATGTTAAGGATGGCAAAGAGACACTGCCGGCTCCAGTCAACAGCAAGTGAGGATGTTTGGCCGCAGGTAATGATTAGTCAACAGTCACTGTCCCCCTCAAGGTTTCCCTAGTGTGCCTGTTCTCCTAGGCCCTAGTTTCTAAGATATCACATCTTTCTTGCAAACACTGAAACTCACTGTTGTTCCCCGTTTCACTGTTAAACTTTTCACAAGATCCTCTTTTCACGAAACTGCATATTTTTTATGATTAATCAATTACATCACCATTGGTAATAAAAATTTGGAAAAACCAGATGTTGGGACCTCTGGTCTCATAGAGCGCCCCCTGTTTCACACTGAGTCTACTTCTCTATTTTGTGTGACACTGTTCCTCTTCTGAGTTGTCCTGATGTGCCAGATGTGCCGATTGCAGCAGCAATGTGCTTCATCCTCTGGGTCTAGTTCCATTCCACTATGCAACAAGGCAGGGAGTTTATATATGCACACATTTCTGAGCCACTTTTCATAACCAAATTGCAGAAAAACCTAGCAATACCTACACCAGACTCACCCGTCCAGTGTCTACCTCCAGGCCTACAATCTAAGCCCTAATAACAGACACAAGGAATTCATCTTCTTAGAAAACTTCCCAGATAACAAAAGTTCTCTCTTTTCGAATAAAGTCAAAACAGGACATTTTTTCCTGTCTATTCCAAGAATACAAAATTAGCAATGGAAAAACAAGATATTTTCAAAAAGCAGTGTAGTCCAGATTGCTTACTATCTATCATTCTCCATCAAAAGAAACCAGGACTTCTTGGGGGAAAAACTAATTGTAGGGCTGAGGAAGGCATTACCTGGAGTAAGTGTGGAGTATCTTGTAGGGTCAGAAAGTGCTCCAGAAGTCAACGTGAATGATGTGTATGAGTCAATGGGAACAGGAGGCAGTCAAAATGTTCCCAGTGGTCACAAGTGGATCAACTTGAGCAACAAAATAAACAGCAGAGTACTAAGCTATAACCAAAGTATAATATATATATATATATATATATATATAATTATCAATCAAATGTTTGTGTCTCCCCCTAGATTTGTATTTGAAGCTAAATCCCAGTGTCACGGTGATAGAAGTGAGGATTTGGGGAGGTAAGTCCCACGGGAGGAGCCTCCATGTTTGAGGTCAGTGTGCTTGTAGAAAAGAGCTCAGAGGGATCCCTTGCAGCATGTGAGGACACAGTCAACATGAACTGCCCACGAACCAGAAAGCAGGCCCTGATCCGATGCCAAACCAGCCAGCACCATGCTCCTGGACTTAACAGCCTCTAGAACTGGGACTGTTTACAACTGTTCCAGTTTCAGCGCACGTGGACTAAGACAACATCCTCAAGTCCTTGCCAGTATGCACGTTTGACGACCTAAAGAGAGAGGGGACAATGGACAAACCTCTCCTATAGAGGAATTTCAAACAACTTACGTGGATATTTCCTCCTCCTTCCACCACTTTGCCTGCAGACTGCACCTAGGAAACGGCTTCCAAGAACAGAACATGAAAAGGAAAAATCATCATTTTACCATGGGGAATTGTGGCAGATACCACCTTCACCAAGTAATTCAGGTGAATGTCACCAGTGAGAAGTCATGTTGCTTTCACATATTCCCTGACAGAACGAGATGGGAAGGGCAATCTATTTCTGTTGTATTCCTCCTCAAACCCCAAAGTGCAGTCTAACCATGAAAGAAATGTCAGCTGAGCCCAAACTAAGAAACATCTAGAAAAATACCTGAAATGGTAAAGATCAAGGTCAAGGAAATAACAAAGCCCGAGACATTGTCACAGAGGAGAGGAGACATAATGATTCCATGCAGTGTAATACCCTGAGTTACATTTATGAACACACAAAAAGGCGTTTGTTGAGAAACTGGTGAAATCAGACTGAAGTCTGAAGTTTAATTAATAATAAAGCACCAATGTAAGTTTCATAATTTCATAGAGGTTAATTTAAGATATTAACGTTAGAGAAATTGGGGTCACTGCTGTAGCATAGAAGGTGAAGCCTCTACCTACAGTGCTGGCGTCCCACGTGTGCGCAGGCTTGAGACCCAGCTGCTCCATTTTCAATCCACTTCCCTGATAATGCACCTGGGAAAGCAGCATAAGATGGCCCAAGTGCTTGGGCTCCTGTACTCATGTGAGAAATCTGGAAAAATCTCCTGGCTCCTGGCTTCAGATCAGCCAGCTCTGGTTGTTGTGGCAATTTGGAGAGTGAAGCAAACTCTTTCTCCTCCCCCTTCCCCTCTCCATCTCTCCCTCCTTCTCTCGCTTTTTATTTCTTTCAAATAAATAAATAAATCTTTAAAAAAACTAGGGAAACTGATGACAGTTATATGGGGACTCTGTACTAAAAAAGTAGTTTTTATAGTTTTCTATAAATCTAGAAATATCAAAAGCGAAAAGTTTATTAAGCGAGATACACAGCAGACCCATAGAATGGCAGATGTCCTAAATAGCACTCTGGCCTCAGAATCAGCCCTTAAGGCATTCAGAACTGGCTAAAAAGCCCATGAGAGTATTTCAGGCATGGAAAACCAAGACACTCTGGCAAAACAACAACAACAACAACAACAACAAAAAACAACAACAAAACCCTAAA